>NC_134275.1:58183601-58402212 GCF_031893055.1 Leptodactylus fuscus | reverse complement strand
TAACATTCAGAGCACACTCCTCTCATCTTCGCACCGTTGGCTGGCGGAGGAAGACGAGGGGGTTGGAGTGGCATCTGATGTCCCTATCCCACACGAGGCTAGAGGGTGCACTTCAGTGCATCCCATTGCTTCACCACAAATGGTGTGAAGGGGAGTGGAAAATGGAGGAAATGGAGAGTGACCCTTACAGTTGGGGCCAGCAAAGGCATGCCAAGTAACACACTGGCACACATGGCTGACTTCATCTTGGGTTGCTTTTCAACACATATTTCACATCATGAAGAACAAATAATACTGGATTTTTTCAAGCCTCGAACCCCGGTCTAGGTCTAATGTCTGTTCCTTTCTTATATTAGGGGAGAGGGAAAAAAATTACTTCAGTGATACGTTTAGCGTACATAGACTGACTATTAATGTGTATCCCACTTAGTGTTGTTAGGGTTACACACCGTCACAACCTGGCTAAAGCTTCTATAGCTGTTATAAAGTCAACATAACTTTACGGTATCCAAAAAGACAGCTGGTACCGACAGAGAGCAAGACAAATGTCACCCAAAGCTGTGAGCTCTGAACACCCACAGTGACTTTGGCGTCATCATCATTATAAGGGAGTGGGTGGTAATAAATAACTTGGCAGTGCCTAAAACCCAAAAAGCTTATACAACTATATTTACATTAAGATACACAAATGAAACTTTTCAGTAGCATGTCATGAGACAAGCTGATAAGCTCTTCCTTTGTGCAGTGCTATTTGAAAGTTAAACGCTGCCTTTATTTTAATTCTGGAGAAGGTGCAGACATTAGATTTAGAACATGTTGTCTTCATTGTCCAAATCCTCTATATAGGTAACGCGTTTTTCGGGCCGAGCTGTCTGGGAACGAGCTGGTGCAGCACTGACAACCTGGGTGAATATGGCAAGAGCCTGAGATGTAGGGTGAATGAATCCCCAAATTATTTGTGGAATTCCCAGTGAGACAATGGCACTGTATACCAGTATTAAAAATTGTGGGTGCACATAACCCCCATATATTCTTTGAATTCCCAGTCAGACAATGGCACTATATACCAGTATTAAAAATTGTGGGTGCACATAACCCCCATATATTCTTTGAATTCCCACTCAGACAATGGCACTGTATAGCAGTATTAAAAATTGTGGGTGCACGTAACCCCCATATATTCTTTGAATTCCCAGTCAGACAATGGCACTATATACCAGTATTAAAAATTGTGGGTGCACATAACCCCCATATATTCTTTGAATTCCCAGTCAGACAATGGCACTGTATACCAGTATTAAAAATTGTGGGTGCACATAACCCCCATATATTCTTTGAATTCCCAGTCAGACAATGGCACTGTATACCAGTATTAAAAATTGTGGGTGCACGTAACCCCCATATATTCTTTGAATTCCCAGTCAGACAATGGCACTGTATAGCAGTATTAAAAATTGTGGGTGCACGTAACCCCCATATATTCTTTGAATTCCCAGTCAGACAATGGCACTGTATACCAGTATTAAAAATTGTGGGTGCACATAACCCCCATATATTCTTTGAATTCCCAGTCAGACAATGGCACTGTATACCAGTAGTAAAAATTGTGGGTGCACATAACCCCCATATATTCTTTGAATTCCCAGTCAGACAATGGAACTGTATAGCAGTAGCAAAAATTGTGGGTGCACGTCACCCCAATATATTCTTTGAATTCCCAGTTAGACAATGGCACTGTATACCAGTAGTAAAAATTGTGGGTGCACATAACCCCCATATATTCTTTGAATTCCCAGTCAGACAATGGCACTGTATACCAGTATTAAAAATTGTGGGTGCACATAACCCCCATATATTCTTTGAATTCCCAGTCAGACAATGGCACTGTATACCAGTATTAAAAATTGTGGGTGCACGTAACCCCCATATATTCTTTGAATTCCCAGTCAGACAATGGCACTGTATAGCAGTATTAAAAATTGTGGGTGCACGTAACCCCCATATATTCTTTGAATTCCCAGTCAGACAATGGCACTGTATACCAGTATTAAAAATTGTGGGTGCACATAACCCCCATATATTCTTTGAATTCCCAGTCAGACAATGGCACTGTATACCAGTAGTAAAAATTGTGGGTGCACATAACCCCCATATATTCTTTGAATTCCCAGTCAGACAATGGAACTGTATAGCAGTAGCAAAAATTGTGGGTGCACGTCACCCCAATATATTCTTTGAATTCCCAGTTAGACAATGGCACTGTATACCAGTAGTAAAAATTGTGGGTGCACATAACCCCCATATATTCTTTGAATTCCCAGTCAGACAATGGCACTGTATACCAGTATTAAAAATTGTGGGTGCACATAACCCCCATATATTCTTTGAATTCCCAGTCAGACAATGGCACTGTATACCAGTATTAAAAATTGTGGGTGCACATAACCCCCATATATTCTTTGAATTCCCAGTGAGACAATGGAACTGTATAGCAGTAGCAAAAATTGTGGGTGCACGTCACCCCAATATATTCTTTGAATTCCCAGTTAGACAATGGCACTGTATACCAGTAGTAAAAATTGTGGGTGCACATAACCCCCATATATTCTTTGAATTCCCAGTCAGACAATGGCACTGTATACCAGTATTAAAAATTGTGGGTGCACATAACCCCCATATATTCTTTGAATTCCCAGTCAGACAATGGCACTGTATACCAGTATTAAAAATTGTGGGTGCACGTAACCCCCATATATTCTTTGAATTCCCAGTCAGACAATGGCACTGTATACCAGTATTAAAAATTGTGGGTGCACATAACCCCCATATATTCTTTGAATTCCCAGTCAGACAATGGCACTGTATACCAGTATTAAAAATTGTGGGTGCACGTAACCCCCATATATTCTTTGAATTCCCAGTCAGACAATGGCACTATATACCAGTATTAAAAATTGTGGGTGCACATAACCCCCATATATTCTTTGAATTCCCAGTCAGACAATGGCACTGTATACCAGTATTAAAAATTGTGGGTGCACATAACCCCCATATATTCTTTGAATTCCCAGTGAGACAATGGAACTGTATAGCAGTAGCAAAAATTGTGGGTGCACGTCACCCCAATATATTCTTTGAATTCCCAGTTAGACAATGGCACTGTATACCAGTAGTAAAAATTGTGGGTGCACATAACCCCCATATATTCTTTGAATTCCCAGTCAGACAATGGCACTGTATACCAGTATTAAAAATTGTGGGTGCACATAACCCCCATATATTCTTTGAATTCCCAGTCAGACAATGGCACTGTATACCAGTATTAAAAATTGTGGGTGCACATAACCCCCATATATTCTTTGAATTCCCAGTGAGACAATGGAACTGTATAGCAGTAGCAAAAATTGTGGGTGCACGTCACCCCAATATATTCTTTGAATTCCCAGTTAGACAATGGCACTGTATACCAGTAGTAAAAATTGTGGGTGCACATAACCCCCATATATTCTTTGAATTCCCAGTCAGACAATGGCACTGTATACCAGTATTAAAAATTGTGGGTGCACATAACCCCCATATATTCTTTGAATTCCCAGTCAGACAATGGCACTGTATACCAGTATTAAAAATTGTGGGTGCACATAACCCCCATATATTCTTTGAATTCCCAGTCAGACAATGGCACTGTATACCAGTATTAAAAATTGTGGGTGCACGTAACCCCCATATATTCTTTGAATTCCCAGTCAGACAATGGCACTGTATAGCAGTATTAAAAATTGTGGGTGCACGTAACCCCCATATATTCTTTGAATTCCCAGTCAGACAATGGCACTGTATACCAGTATTAAAAATTGTGGGTGCACATAACCCCCATATATTCTTTGAATTCCCAGTCAGACAATGGCACTGTATACCAGTATTAAAAATTGTGGGTGCACATAACCCCCATATATTCTTTGAATTCCCAGTCAGACAATGGCACTGTATACCAGTATTAAAAATTGTGGGTGCACATAACCCCCATATATTCTTTGAATTCCCAGTGAGACAATGGAACTGTATAGCAGTAGCAAAAATTGTGGGTGCACGTCACCCCAATATATTCTTTGAATTCCCAGTCAGACAATGGCACTGTATACCAGTAGTAAAAATTGTGGGTGCACATAACCCCCATATATTCTTTGAATTCCCAGTCAGACAATGGCACTGTATAGCAGTATTAAAAATTGTGGGTGCACGTAACCCCCATATATTCTTTGAATTCCCAGTCAGACAATGGCACTGTATACCAGTATTAAAAATTGTGGGTGCACATAACCCCCATATATTCTTTGAATTCCCAGTCAGACAATGGCACTGTATACCAGTATTAAAAATTGTGGGTGCACATAACCCCCATATATTCTTTGAATTCCCAGTCAGACAATGGCACTGTATACCAGTATTAAAAATTGTGGGTGCACATAACCCCCATATATTCTTTGAATTCCCAGTGAGACAATGGAACTGTATAGCAGTAGCAAAAATTGTGGGTGCACGTCACCCCAATATATTCTTTGAATTCCCAGTCAGACAATGGCACTGTATACCAGTAGTAAAAATTGTGGGTGCACATAACCCCCATATATTCTTTGAATTCCCAGTCAGACAATGGCACTGTATAGCAGTATTAAAAATTGTGGGTGCACGTAACCCCCATATATTCTTTGAATTCCCAGTCAGACAATGGCACTATATACCAGTATTAAAAATTGTGGGTGCACATAACCCCCATATATTCTTTGAATTCCCAGTCAGACAATGGCACTGTATAGCAGTATTAAAAATTGTGGGTGCACATAACCCCCATATATTCTTTGAATTCCCAGTGAGACAATGGCACTGTATACCAGTAGCAAAAATTGTGGGTGTATATAGCCCCAATTCTATTGCTAGGGGACTTGCAGGGTATTTCTGAGGTGAAGGTGGGGGGGCACACCGTTGGAACGGGGATTTGGGGTGTATATATGGGGTATACGGGAATACACTGTCAGTGTGTTCCATTCAGGATCCTGGGAAAGCTGGGTTGCGGCGATTGAGCCCGTCAGTGCCACGTTACACTGACAAGCTTCTCCCTGGAATTGAAGTTATATGTAAGCCCAATATATTCTTTGAATTCCCAGTGAGACAATGGCACTATATGGCAGTAGCAAAAATAGTGGGTGTATATAGCCCCAATTCTATTGCTAGGGGACTTGCAGGGTATTTCTGGGGTGAAGGTGGGGGGGCACACCGTTGGAACGGGTATCGGGGGTATATATCGGGTATACGGGAATACACTGACAGTGTATTCCATTCAGGATCCTGGGAAAGCTGGGTTGCGGCGATTGAGCCCGTCAGTGCCACGTTACACTGACAAGCTTCTCCCTGGAATTTAGCTCTTATAAGAGCTGTTGGTTGTCTTCTCCTTCCTATCCTAGCCTGTCCCTGCCTACCCAGAATCTAACCCCTAGCTAACTGGACGGAAACCTCCGTCCTCGGTGAATTGCAAGCTCAGAATGACGCGAAGCTGGGCGGCGCTGTTCTTTTAAATTAGAGGTCACATGTTTTCGGCAGCCAATGGGTTTTGCCTACTTTTTTCAACGTCACCGGTGTCGTAGTTCCTGTCCCACCTACCCTGCGCTGTTATTGGAGCAAAAAAGGCGCCAGGGAAGGTGGGAGGGGAATCGAGTAATGGCGCACTTTACCACGCGGTGTTCGATTCGATTCGAACATGCCGAACAGCCTAATATCCGATCGAACATGAGTTCGATAGAACACTGTTCGCTCATCTCTAGTCACTAATCCAGAAGGTAGTGCAGTGCAGGTGACGTCAGCTGACTGGTCGCGGTGGCGGTCTGCGCTGTCAGGTTATGAAGCGTTTCTGCTGGTGGGTTCAGCCGCAGACTGAATCCAGGTCTTTCATATTGTGTCCTGTGCTGGTGTAATCCCTGGAGGCGACATGTTATCTGCACGGCACACACCAGAGATGACGTTCACACGAGGCACCGACACCGTGCCAGGCGCAGGAATCAGAGCATGAAACCGGAAGCGTCAGATCTGTGAGGATTATGTCTCTCATGCCCAGCAACGTCCCTTCTATCAGCTGCAGTGACAGAGGGCAAAAATATTCACACCCCAAAAATGTTCTGCTTATATACAGTTAGCCAAGCGCAATAGGATGTGCCCCCTATCCCATATACTCTGTGATGCCCCAGACAATTGTCTGTCCACCCCGGGCCCAGTATAATCTAGAAGGAATCTCCAGATGAATAATGAGCAGAAATCTCCGGATCTCTGTTCTGTGTCGTCTCTTCGGCATTTTCTCTCTGGTTTCATGTCCTTGTCATCAAAAAAAGGTGAAAATCAATAGTTTCTGAGTGATCATAAAATCTCGACTTCCTGGTGATAGAAGATTTATCGTCATTGCTCAGAGGAGGAGGATTCCCTTATTTATCAGAAGAAAGCGGTGCTGTCAGGAGGCCGAGAGAAGGGACACGGCTGACACTTGAAGGAACGTGTTACAGTGATAGGTTTGCGAGGTGGCAGCCGGAGATAAGACACAGACTGTCACATCCAGTGGAGTCCCCGACGTCTTATCATCATCATCTGCTCCACCTCGCCCCCAGCACATCTAGAAGCTTCTACAGAAGGGGAGTCACAGAGGATGGGGGGGGGGGGGGGCGCAGACCAAATATTCCTATATATAGAACCAGGGATATAAAAGAGCTGAGTCATGTAAAACATAGTGCTGTGGTGTTACATAGGATAACTGGTAATTGATAACTCTCTGAGTACAGATAACATTGTAGACACTACAGATAACACAGTGATAACTCTCTGAGTACAGGTAATGTAGTAGATGTCACCTGCAGTCCTATGTAACACCACAGATAACACAGTGATAACTCTCTGAGTACAGGTAATGTAGTAGATGTCACCTGCAGTCCTATGTAACACCACAGATAACACAGTGATAACTCTCTGAGTACAGGTAATGTAGTAGATGTCACCTGCAGTCCTATGTAACACTACAGATAACACAGTGATAACTCTCTGAGTACAGGTAATGTAGTAGATGTCACCTGCAGTCCTATGTAACACCACAGATAACACAGTGATAACTCTCTGAGTACAGGTAATGTAGTAGATGTCACCTGCAGTCCTATGTAACACCACAGATAACACAGTGATAACTCTCTGAGTACAGGTAATGTAGTAGATGTCACCTGCAGTCCTATGTAACACCATAGATAACACAGTGATAACTCTCTGAGTACAGGTAATGTAGTAGATGTCACCTGCAGTCCTATGTAACACTACAGATAACACAGTGATAACTCTCTGAGTACAGATAATGTAGTAGATGTCACCTGCAGTCCTATGTAACACTACAGATAACACAGTGATAACTCTCTGAGTACAGGTAATGGAGTAGATGTCACCTGCAGTCCTATGTAACACTACAGATAACACAGTGATAACTCTCTGAGTACAGGTAATGGAGTAGATGTCACCTGCAGTCCTATGTAACACCACATATAACACAGTGATAACTCTCTGAGTACAGATAATGTAGTAGATGTCACCTGCAGTCCTATGTAACACTACAGATAACACAGTGATAACTCTCTGAGTACAGATAATGTAGTAGATGTCACCTGCAGTCCTATGTAACACCACAGATAACACAGTGATAACTCTCTGAGTACAGGTAATGGAGTAGATGTCACCTGCAGTCCTATGTAACACCACAGATAACACAGTGATATCTCTCTGAGTACAGATAATGTAGTAGATGCCACCTGCAGTCCTATGTAACACCACAGATAACACAGTGATAAGTACAGGTAATGTAGTAGATGTCACCTGCAGTCCTATGTAGTTTGTGGGTTAGTTTGGGAAACAGGGAGGGGGTGTGAGAGAGGAAGGGGGAGGAAGTGAGAGGGGGATCTGAGGCTAAGCAAGCTACTCATGTAAACAAATGCAGAAGATGCTAGGCACTCCCACAGAAACCCAGAAATCACTCAAAAAACTGCTAAAGGTATTTTGATGCAATTATTATAAGATAGATAGATAGATAGATAGATAGATAGATAGATAGATAGATAGATAGATAGAGGCGCGGGTGATATCCAGGAGGACAGTGAGATGTTGGAGCGTCTCTGAGACGTTATTATCTAAATCATTATTTACTTGTATAGATAAAAGCGTGAATACAGATGATTGCACCGCGGCCGCTCCCCGGGCTCCACACATAATTGTGTTAAATGGTTTTGTGACACAACAGAACCCAGATGATTCGGAACAATTACAAGATTCTTAAAGGTCAGAGAATCTTCTTGCTATAAAAAGCTGTGAATGTGCAGCAAACACTCATTATTGAAACGCGGATTCTGTTCCGCTCCACTTCATTCTTGCTGTTGCTATTTCTATTGTATAAACAGTTTTATTTTATTTTTCATGCTCCTGTAGCAATGTGAGCTGCGAGCAAGCGGAGGAGCTGTGAATATTAGAGTCCAAAAACCCACGGCTGGATCTTCAAGAGGATTCCTCAGTGAACTGTAGGGGGTTTCCTCAGTGTCACAGGAGGTTGATACATGCAGCTGATTGAGTCAATGTAATTTTTCTGTGGATGAGTGCTGAGAGTTTTTGCTAGGAGAGGGGAGAGAGAGCAGCTGGAGCACATTGCTGCTACTTCTGAATCCTTTTCAGCCAATGGCACTCACCGCTGTAGTATTTTTCACAGCACTCCTAGACACTTGGTTACTTCTGGGAGTTCTCCTGTTTTTTTAAGGACTAGTGTGCTCAAGTGTAAGCTTCCTTCTGTAAACCACTGTCTGTGTATAAATCTGGACTCACACATCTTCAGATGCAGTTTTTGAAACCAAAAGCAGGTGTGAATCATGTAAGGAGCAAAAGGATAGAGAGCTATACTGGTGTTGGTTTGGCTGTGGTCACACTAGCATTCGGTTTCCCATTTCGCAATTTCTAGCAGAAACCCAGTAAGACCCCGTTGTATTATATGGGGTCTGCAGGTTTCCACAGGTAGTCACTTTTTAAGCCAATAGGGTTTATAGTTTTTGGATCCCCATGCCGACCTAAAGAAACAGAAACCCGAATGCTATCTCTAGTGTTAGTCTTTTTCTCTTTCACTCCCTGCCTGAGCAAATCCTAGTTACTGCCTGTATTATGATTAGACAATGTCCTTTTGTCTGTCTGTCTGTCTGAATAGTGCTCTAGTATCTGCCAGTATTCATGTTTTGATGTATGTCCTTCTGTATGTAAATGTGAACAATGCCCTATTTTCTGCTTATATTCATATTTTGACGTATTTCCTCCTATATGTAAATAAGAACTAGGCTCTAGTTTCTGGAATCCGGCGCTAGAAAGGGTTACTTGTGGTCATCAGCTGAGGATAGCAAGTAACCATTCTGCTATAGTAAAGGACACACGTCCTTCTGCCTGTCCATCTGAACAATGCTCTAGTTTCTGTCTGCATTCCTGTTGAACATTGCACTGGGTCTATAGGTTTCTATACTATGAATGGAGGTAAGAATGTTTCAGTTCGCTGAGAGCATCAAAAAAACTTAAAAATGGTGAAGAATGAAATTGCAAAATATATTGTAAAGCTGAATTTTTTTTTTATTAGACAAGGGTGAATAGTATCTATCGATCCTCTCTCTGGTTGTATTTTACAGAATATCTGTTATTAGAATATTCTTGTTCTTTTAGCAAGTCCCGGCGAGTTGTGGTTTTGTCATCTACTGTAATGTCCCATTGTATTCAGATTGTAAGTCTTGGTATATCACCTCCTCGTTGGATGTATGTTACATTGTAACAGAGTGAGGTACAGACAGGAATCAACCTTCCCTTATATCCACATTGTTGTTCTCCCTTCCTCTATGATCCCATTGTATCCACATTGTAGTTCATTGTCGCTCTCCCTTCCTCTATGATCCCATTGTATCCACATTGTAGTTCATTGTCGCTATCCCTTCCTCTATGATCCCATTGTATCCACATTATCCACATTGTAGTTCATGTCGCTCTCCCTTCCTCTATGATCCCATTGTATCCACATTGTAGTTCATTGTCGCTCTCCCTTCCTCTAGGATCCCATTGTATCCACATTGTAGTTCATTGTCGCCCTTCCTTCCTCTATGATCCCATTGTATCCACATTGTAGTTCATTGTCGCTCTCCCTTCCTCTATGATCCCATTGTATCCACATTGTAGTGCATTGTCGCTCTCTTTTCCTCTATGATCCCATTGTATCCACATTGTAGTTCATTGTCGCCCTTCCTTCCTCTATGATCCCATTGTATCCACTTTGTAGTTCATTGTCGTTCTCCCTTCCTCTATGATCCCATTTTATCCACATTGTAGTTCATTGTCGCCCTTCCTTCCTCTATGATCCCATTGTATCCACTTTGTAGTTCATTGTCGCCCTTCCTTCCTCTATGATCCCATTGTATCCACATTGTAGTTCATTGTCGCTCTCCCTTCCTCTATGATCCCATTGTATCCACAATGTAGTTCATTGTCGTTCTCCCTTCCTCTATGATCCCATTGTATCCACATTATAGTTCATTGTCGCCCTTCCTTCCTCTATGATCCCATTGTATCCACATTGTAGTTCATTGTCGTTCTCCCTTCCTCTATGATCCCATTGTATCCACATTGTAGTTCATTGTCGCTCTCCCTTCCTCTATGATCCCATTGTATCCACATTGTAGTTCATTGTCGCCCTTCCTTCCTCTATGATCCCATTGTATCCACATTGTAGTTCATTGTCGTTCTCCCTTCCTCTATGATCCCATTGTATCCACATTGTAGTTCATTGTCGCTCTCCCTTCCTCTATGATCCCATTGTATCCACATTGTAGTTCATTGTCGCCCTTCCTTCCTCTATGATCCCATTGTATCCACATTGTAGTTCATTGTCGCCCTTCCTTCCTCTATGATCCCATTGTATCCACATTGTAGTTCATGTCGTTCTCCCTTCCTCTATGATCCCATTGTATCCACATTGTAGTTCATTGTCGCTCTCTTTTCCTCTATGATCCCATTGTATCCACATTGTAGTTCATTGTCGCTCTCCCTTCCTCTATGATCCCATTGTATCCACATTGTAGTTCATTGTCGCTCTCCCTTCCTCTATGATCCCATTGTATCCACATTGTAGTTCATTGTCGCCCTTCCTTCCTCTATGATCCCATTGTATCCACATTGTAGTTCATTGTCGTTCTCCCTTCCTCTATGATCCCATTGTATCCACATTGTAGTTCATTGTCGCCCTTCCTTCCTCTATGATCCCATTGTATCCACATTGTAGTTCATTGTCGTTCTCCCTTCCTCTATGATCCCATTGTATCCACATTGTAGTGCATTGTCGCCCTTCCTTCCTCTATGATCCCATTGTATCCACATTGTAGTTCATTGTCGTTCTCCCTTCCTCTATGATCCCATTGTATCCACATTGTAGTGCATTGTCGCCCTTCCTTCCTCTATGATCCCATTGTATCCACATTGTAGTTCATTGTCGTTCTCCCTTCCTCTATGATCCCATTGTATCCACATTGTAGTGCATTGTCGCCCTTCCTTCCTCTATGATCCCATTGTATCCACATTGTAGTTCATTGTCGCTCTCTCTTCCTCTATGATCCCATTGTATCCACATTGTAGTTCATTGTCGTTCTCCCTTCCTCTATGATCCCATTGTATCCACATTGTAGTTCATTGTCGCTTTCCCTTCCTCTATGATCCCATTGTATCCACATTGTAGTTCATTGTCGCTTTCCCTTCCTCTATGATCCCATTGTATCCACATTGTAGTTCATTGTCGCCCTTCCTTCCTCTATGATCCCATTGTATCCACATTGTAGTTCATTGTCGCTCTCCCTTCCTCTATGATCCCATTGTAACTACATTGTAGTTCATTGTCGCTCTCCCTTCCTCTATGATCCCATTGTATCTACATTGTAGGTCATTGTCGTTCTCCCTTCCTAGGAGCTGTTAGGTCTCAGCAGATAAATCTTTACTGCATTTAATGGTTTTGCCCTTTAGGTTTTCTAACACTTTCTGATCTTTTGGGAAATTGTACAGCATAATGTCTTGGACGACACCTTCACAAGTGTGCGGCCAAGGATCACACCACTGTATGGAACATTACCAGCTATGTATCAGGGTGAAGGACGTAATATGTCTGATGGAAGAGAAGGGTTATATGAGATAGCAATGCCAGATACAGATGAAGGTGAATGAGGAAATGGGCGGATTGTGGGACAGAGACAGAAGAACAGACTGGGGGTTATAAAGTTTAGAAAAAAGACATCTGGGAAGATCTAATAACCATGTCCAACTACATGAAGGGACAGCACAAAGAACTTTCTAATCATCTTTTTACTCCTATACCAGTGACAGGGACAAGGGGATGTCCTCTACACCTAGTCCAGTGACAAGGAGACGTCCTCTACACCTAGGATGGTGATGGTGACAAGGGGACATCTTTTACACCTAGGCAGGTGACATTGACAAGGGGATGTATTCTACATCCAGGCCGCTGACAGTAACAAGGGGATGTCCTCTACACCTAAGCTAGTATCAGTGACAAGGAGACAGTGACAAGGGGACGTCCTCTACTCCTAGGCAGGTGACAATGACAAGGGGGACATCCTCAACTCGTAGGCCGGTGACAGTGACAAGGGGACATCCTCTACTCTATACCTAGGCTGGTGACAGTAACAAGGAGACATCCTCTATACCTAGGCCAGTGACAGTGACAAGGGGACATCCTCTACACCTAGGCCGGTGACAGTGACAAGGGGACATCCTCTACTCTATACCTAGGCTGGTGACAGTAACAAGGGGACATCCTCTACACCTAGGCCGGTGACAGTGACAAGGGGACATCCTCTACTCTACACCTAGGCCGGTGACAGTGACAAGGAGACATCCTCTACACCGAGGCCGGTGACAGTGACAAGGGGACATCCTCTACTCTACACCTAGGCCGGTGACAGTGACAAGGAGACATCCTCTACACCGAGGCCGGTGACAGTGACAAGGGGACATCCTCTACTCTATACCTAGGCTGGTGACAGTAACAAGGAGACATCCTCTATACCTAGGCCAGTGACAGTGACAAGGGGACATCCTCTACACCTAGGCCGGTGACAGTGACAAGGGGACATCCTCTACTCTATACCTAGGCTGGTGACAGTAACAAGGAGACATCCTCTATACCTAGGCCAGTGACAGTGACAAGGGGACATCCTCTACTCTACACCTAGGCCGGTGACAGTGACAAGGAGACATCCTCTATACCTAGACCGGTGACAGTGACAAGAGGACATCCTCTACACCTAGACCAGTGACAGTGACAACGGGACATCCTCTACACCTAGACCAGTGACAGTGACAATGGGACATCCTCTAAACCTAGGCCGGTGACAGTGACAAGGGGACGTCCTCAACTCCCAGGCCGGTGACAGTGACAAGGGGACATCCTCTACACCTAGGCCAGTGACAGTGACAAGGGGACATCCTCTACACCGAGGCCGGTGACAGTGACAAGGGGACATCCTCTACACCTAGGCCAGTGACAAGGGGACATCCTCTACACCGAGGCCGGTGACAGTGACAAGGGGACATCCTCTACACCTAGGCCAGTGACAGTGATAAGGGGACATCCTCTACTCTACACCTAGGCCGGTGACAGTGACAAGGGGACATCCTCTACACCTAGGCCGGTGACAGTGACAAAGAGACATCCTCTATACCTAGACCGGTGACAGTGACAACAGGACATCCTCTACACCTAGGCCGGTGACAGTGACAACGGGACATCCTCTACACCTAGGCCGGTGACAGTGACAAGGTGACATCCTCTACACCTAGGCCGGTGACAGTGACAAGAGGACATCCTCTACACCTAGGCCGGTGACAGTGACAAGAGGACATCCTCTACACCTAGGCCGGTGACAGTGACAAGGAGACATCCTCTATACCTAGACCGGTGACAGTGACAAGAGGACATCCTCTACACCTAGACCAGTGACAGTGACAATGGGACATCCTCTACACCTAGGCCGGTGACAGTGCCAAGGAGACATCCTCTATACCTAGACTGGTGACAGTGACAAGAGGACATCCTCTACACCTAGACCAGTGACAGTGACAATGGGACATCCTCTACACCTAGGCCGGTGACAGTGACAACGGGACATCCTCTAAACCTAGACCGGTAACAGTGACAAGGGGACATCCTCTACACCTAGGCCGGTGACAGTGACAAGAGGACATCCTCTACACCTAGGATGGTTATGGTGACAAGGGCATGCCATTTACACCAAGGCATAAATGGCGATTCCATACCGTCTAAGTATAGTCCAGAGCACACATGAGGACTATATAGGGGGATTATTACAGTAATAGTGCACCCCAGGCAATAGCATTACTTATGTTGGGGGGGGTCACTATTACTGTAATAGCGCCTCCACAGTTAATAATGTTACTTGTGTAGTAGCGATATTAGAGGACTACTACCGTAAAATTGCCCCCCCCCAGGTGATAGTATTACTTATAAGTAATGAGGAAGGGGCTATTACCTGTGGGGGGGACTATTCCTTGTTGTAGGGGGGTGCTGTTGGGACACTATTACTGTAATAACTCCCCCTACAGGTAGTAGGCTACACACATAGGTTATAGTGCCTCTGTGAGAGAGACTTATTAGGGCCTATTTTTCTCCATTTTCCCTTCAATGGATCAGCTTGTACTTCAGGTTCTGTGGCTGATCAGCGGCAGTATCCACAAGAACACTGAGCAGGGCACTTGTATTTTCCTAGTGGAGGGGATATTCCAATCGAGAAGGAGGAGGGGCATCATTTTAGTTTTTGCCTCAGCAGTGGCGGATCCAGGGTTTGCGGGGCCCTGGGCAATTGACTTTGGCGGGGCCCTACGCACAGCGCGCCGCAGCAAATTAGGCCCCACCCACTTTTATGTTGACTCCGCCCATTCTCATTCATTTTTCATGTGATTCCACACAGTATAATCCTCCTACAGTCACCCGTAAATTATATGTCCCCCCCTCCATCTCTCCCCATTTTCATATACACCCTTCATCTACCCCTAGTTTCATGTCCCCCCCTCTATCTCTGTCCCCAGTTTCATGCCATTCTCCCCCTTTATCTGCCCACAGTTTCATGTCCCCCCCGTCTCTGCCCCAGTGTCATGCCGTTCTCCCCCCTTCATCTGCCCCAATGTCATGCCATTCTCCCCCCCCTTCATCTGCCCCAGTGTCATGCCATTCTCCCCCCCTTCATCTGCCCCAGTGTCATGCCATCCCCCCTTCATCTGCCCCAGTATCATGCCATTCTCCCCCCTTCATCTGCCCCAGTGTCATGCCGTTCTCCCCCCTTCATTTGCCCCAGTGTCATGCCGTTCTCTCCCCCTTCATTTGCCCCAGTGTCATGCCGTTCTCGCCACTTCATCTGCTCCAGTGTCATGCTGTTCTCCCCCCTCCATCCACCCCAGTGTCATGCTATTCTCCCCCCTTCATCTGCCTCAGTGTCATGCCGTTCTCCCCCCTTCATTTGCCAGTGTCATGCTGTTCTCTCCCCCTTCATTTGCCCCAGTGTCATGCCGTTCTCCCCCCTTCATCTGCCCCAGTGTCATGCCGTTCTCCCCCCCTTCATTTGCCCCAGTGTCATGCCGTTCTCTCCCCCTTCATTTGCCCCAGTGTCATGCCGTTCTCACCCCTTCATCTGCCCCAGTGTAATGCTGTTCTCCCCCCTCCATCCACCCCAGTGTCATGCTATTCTCCCCCCTTCATCTGCCTCAGTGTCATGCCGTTCTCCCCCCCCTTCATTTGCCTCAGTGTCATGCTGTTCTCTCCCCCTTCATTTGCCCCAGTGTCATGCCGTTCTCCCCCCTTCATCTGCCCCAGTGTCATGCTGTTCCCCCCCTCCATCTGCCCCAGTGTCATGCTGTTCTCTCCCCCTTCATTTGCCCCAGTGTCATGCCGTTCTCTCCCCCTTCATTTGCCCCAGTGTCATGCCATTCTCCCCCCCTTCATCTGCCCCAGTGTCATGCTGTTCTCCCCCCTCCATCCACCCCAGTGTCATGCTATTCTCCCCCCTTCATCTGCCTCAGTGTCATGCCGTTCTCCCCCCCCCCTTCATTTGCCACAGTGTCATGCTGTTCTCCCCCCCCTCCATCTGCCCCAGTGTCATGCTGTTCTCCCCCCTTCCATCTGCCCCAGTGTCATGCTGTTCTCCCCCCCTCCATCTGCCCCAGTGTCATGCCGTTCTCCCCCCTTCATCTGCCCCAGTGTCATGCTGTTCTCCCCCCCTCTATCTGCCCCAGTGTCATGCTCTTCTCCCCCCCTCCATCTGCCCCAGTGTCATGCTGTTCCCCCCTCCCCTTCATTTGCCCCCCCAGTTTCATTGGGCCCCCTCCATCTCTGTCCCCAGTTTCATGCCGTTCCCCCCCTCCACTTCATTTGCCCCCCAGTTTCATGGGCCCCCTTCATTATGTTCCACCTTAATATTTAATACAAAACAAAAACTTACACTCACCTTCCATCGTTCCCCCGACGCTCCTCTCTCTCACTCCAGTCACATACGCGATGCAGGAGCTGTGACCTCAGCTCCTGCTTAGCTGCGGCCCGGCCTGCGTGTGTAAGCGTGATGTGATGACGTCATCGCGCCTACACACGCAAGCCGGGCCGGAGCTTTAAAGCAGAAGCTGAGCTCACAGCTCCTGCTTTAATCGCGATTCAGCTCATCGGCGGACGGACGCCGATGAGCTGAAATCGTGACAGGCAAGTGCCGGGGGGCCCCCAGAGACTCTGTGGGCCCCGGCACTTGCCCGACTATGCCGAGCTGACCGGGACCATTTTGTTAGGGCGGGGCCCCGGGCGGTTGCCCGGCTCGCCCGGCCCTGGATCCGCCCCTGTGCCTCAGGCAGCAGATAATAAGCCCTGGTTGTGATGGTGAATTCGTTGTACCAGCCTGGACGCATTTCTGGAATGAAAAAATATTACAAATTATGGTTTTTAGATTTTTGGTAAAGACAAGTTGATCCGGGGTTTATACTGATTGCCGGATTTGGAGTTGGGAAGGAATTTTTTCCCCAAATATGGGGCAATTGGCTTCGGCCTCATGAGGATTTTTTTTGCCTTCTTGATCATGGTTGTAGAGTTATAGGCTGGACTGGACGGACCTGTGTCTGAATCCAGTCTCATCTACTATGTATGTCTATAGGACCTGCTTTAATCGCGATTCAGCTCATCGGCGGACGGACGCCGATGAGCTGAAATCGTGACAGGCAAGTGCCGGGGGGCCCCCAGAGATTCTGTGGGCCCCGGCACTTGCCCGACTATGCTGAGCTGACCGGGACCATTTTGTTAGGGCCGGGCCGCGGGGCCCTGCTAAGCGCGGGGCCCCGGGCGGTTGCCCGGCTCGCCCGGCCCTAGATCCGCCCCTGTGCCTCAGGCAGCAGATAATAAGCCCTGGTTGTGATGGTGAATTCGTTGTACCAGCCTGGACGCATTTCTGGAATGAAAAAATATTACAAATTATGGTTTTTAGATTTTTGGTAAAGACAAGTTGATCCGGGGTTTATACTGATTGCCGGATTTGGAGTTGGGAAGGAATTTTTTCCCCAAATATGGGGCAATTGGCTTCGGCCTCATGAGGATTTTTTTTGCCTTCTTGATCATGGTTGTAGAGTTATAGGCTGGACTGGACGGACCTGTGTCTGAATCCAGTCTCATCTACTATGTATGTCTATAGGACCTGCTTTAATCGCGATTCAGCTCATCGGCGGACGGACGCCGATGAGCTGAAATCGTGACAGGCAAGTGCCGGGGGGCCCCCAGAGACTCTGTGGGCCCCGGCACTTGCCCGACTATGCCGAGCTGACCGGGACCATTTTGTTAGGGCCGGGCCGCGGGGCCCTGCTAAGCGCGGGGCCCCGGGCGGTTGCCCGGCTCGCCCGGCCCTGGATCCGCCCCTGTGCCTCAGGCAGCAGATAATAAGCCCTGGTTGTGATGGTGAATTCGTTGTACCAGCCTGGACGCATTTCTGGAATGAAAAAATATTACAAATTATGGTTTTTAGATTTTTGGTAAAGACAAGTTGATCCGGGGTTTATACTGATTGCCGGATTTGGAGTTGGGAAGGAATTTTTTCCCCAAATATGGGGCAATTGGCTTCTTTTTTTTTGCCTTCTTGATCATGGTTGTAGAGTTATAGGCTGGACTGGACGGACCTGTGTCTGAATCCAGCCTCATCTACTATGTATGTCTATAGGACGTGGTGACCGGTGACCTGCAGAGAGCTCAGAAACTATTTATATTTATTTATTTAATACAAAATGTTAGAATCAATGTTTGGTCATTATTCTATAACACAGTGTACACCAGCAGAATAATGAGCGCAGCTCTGGAGTATAATACAGGATAAGTAATGTAATGTATGCACACAGTGACTGCACCAGTAGAATAGTGAGCGCAGCTCTGGAGTATAATACAGGATGTAACTCAGGATCAGTACAGGATAAATAATGTAATGTATGTACACAGTGACTGTAAAAAATAAAAAAGTATTGGACTGTTTCTTACCCCTTGTAGCCGACTTACAGGAGGTGCCAAACCCCGTCCCTGGACCTATGGGACCTGATCCAAATCAAGACGTAGCAACAGGAAGAGATGAGCTTGCAGCACTCCGAAGTCTTAAAAAATCTTCAAATTTTATTTAGACATTTCTTTAAAAACAGATAGTCCACAAAACATCCAGTGTAAGACGGAAAAAACACAAAACGTGATTTAAATGAATCGCTTACGCGTTTCGGGGGTTAGCGCCCCCTTAATCATAGCTTGACCTTGTCTGAATTTCTCAGCCTTATATATGGTGTTCACTTTACTACACACCTGAACCTGTCGCAGTGGTTAATTGTCAGCATGAATTTCAATAAAGTTTTTTTGTTTCAAACTATACAATTCGCAATACATCCATAAAGCTATTCATCACCTTGCTAACAACAACAAAATGTTATTTAGAGAAAAGAAAAAAAGAAGAAAAGAGAAGAAAACCTCAGAAATGACAATTCTTAATTAAAATGGATCCCTTGCATCACGCAATCATAAAGTCTCATACCTTCCACTATGGTCAGGACCCTTGCTGTTGAACATCTCCGAGTCACGTGATATTAACCGGCCAATAGAGGAATCACATCTAAACATATATGTATGTATAACCTGTTATATATAAGCGAAAATCACTAGACATGATGGCCCTAATCGAGTCTCGTACCTTATGATACAGTGGAGATTCCGTTCTTTGTAGCTTCCGAGTCACGTGGTACAAACTAGCCAATAGGCGAGTTTCGTTTAAACCAATGTATAACCTCTCGTATGTAAGAAAAACCTTACTTCGTAAGATAGATATGTCTATGTCTATAACCTGCCGATGCCTTCTATTCTCTATTGGAGTTATTTAACGAAGTAAGGTTTTTCTTACATACGAGAGGTTATACATTGGTTTAAACGAAACTCGCCTATTGGCTAGTTTGTACCACGTGACTCGGAAGCTACAAAGAACGGAATCTCCACTGTATCATAAGGTACGAGACTCGATTAGGGCCATCATGTCTAGTGATTTTCGCTTATATATAACAGGTTATACATACATATATGTTTAGATGTGATTCCTCTATTGGCCGGTTAATATCACGTGACTCGGAGATGTTCAACAGCAAGGGTCCTGACCATAGTGGAAGGTATGAGACTTTATGATTGCGTGATGCAAGGGATCCATTTTAATTAAGAATTGTCATTTCTGAGGTTTTCTTCTCTTTTCTTCTTTTTTTCTTTTCTCTAAATAACATTTTGTTGTTGTTAGCAAGGTGATGAATAGCTTTATGGATGTATTGCGAATTGTATAGTTTGAAACAAAAAAACTTTATTGAAATTCATGCTGACAATTAACCACTGCGACAGGTTCAGGTGTGTAGTAAAGTGAACACCATATATAAGGCTGAGAAATTCAGACAAGGTCAAGCTATGATTAAGGGGGCGCTAACCCCCGAAACGCGTAAGCGATTCATTTAAATCACGTTTTGTGTTTTTTCCGTCTTACACTGGATGTTTTGTGGACTATCTGTTTTTAAAGAAATGTCTAAATAAAATTTGAAGATTTTTTAACACAGTGACTGTACCTGCAGAATAGTGAGTGCAGCTCTGGAGTATAATACAGGATGTAACTCAGGATCAGTACAGGATAAGTAATGTAATGTATGTACACAGTGACTGTACCAGCAGACTAGTGAGCGCAGCTCTGGAGTATAATACAGGATGTAACTCAGGATCAGTACAGGATAAGTAATGTAATGTATGTACACAGTGACTGCACCAGCAGAATAGTGAGTGCAGCTCTGGAATATAATACAGGATAAGTAATGTAATGTATGTACACAGTGACTGCACCAGCAGAATAGTGAGCGCAGCTCTGGAGTATAATACAGGATGTAACTCAGGATCAGTACAGGATAAGTAATGCAATGTATGTACACAGTGACTGTACCTGCAGAATAGTGAGTGCAGCTCTGGAGTATAATACAGGATGTAACTCAGGATCAGTACAGGATAAGTAATGTAATGTATGTACACAGTGACTGCACCAACAGAATAGTGAGCGTAGCTCTGGAGTATAATACAGGATGTAACTCAGCATCAGTACAGGATAAGTAATGTAATGTATGTACACAGTGACTGTACCAGCAGAATAGTGAGTGCAGCTCTGGGGTATAATACAGGATGTAACTCAGCATCAGTACAGGATAAGTAATGTAATGTATCTACACAATGACTGCACCAGCAGAATAGTGAGTGCAGCTCTGGAATATAATACAGGATGTAACTCAGGATCAGTACAGGATAAGTAATGTAATGTATGTACACAGTGACTGCACCAGCAGAATAGTGAGTGCAGCTCTGGAGTATAATACAGCATGTAACTCAGGATCAGTACAGGATAAGTAATGTAATGTATGTACACAGTGACTGCACCAGCAGAATAGTGAGTGCAGCTCTGGAGTATAATACAGGATATAACCCAGGATCAGTACTGGATAAGTAATGTAATGTATGTACACAGTGACTGTACCAGCAGAATAGTGAGTGCAGCTCTGGAGTATAATACAGGATGTAACTCAGGATCAGTACAGGATAAGTAATGTAATGTATGTACACAGTGACTGCACCAGCAGAATAGTGAGCGCAGCTCTGGAGTATAATACAGGATGTAACTCAGGATCAGTACAGGATAAGTAATGTAATGTATGTACACAGGGACTACACCAGCAGAATAGTGAGCGCAGCTCTGGAGTATAATACAGGATGTAACTCAGGATCAGTACAGGATAAGTAATGTAATGCATGTGCACAGTGACTGCACCAGCAGAATAGTGAGTGCAGCTCTGGTGTATAATACAGGATGTAACTCAGGATCTGTACAGGATAAGTAATGTAATGTATGTACACAGGGACTACACCAGCAGAATAGTGAGCGCAGCTCTGGAGTATAATACAGGATGTAACTCAGGATCAGTACAGGATAAGTAATGTAATGTATGTACACAGGGACTACACCAGCAGAATAGTGAGCGCAGCTCTGGAGTATAATACAGGATGTAACTCAGGATCAGTACAGGATAAGTAATGTAATGTATGTACACAGTGACTGCACCAACAGAATAGTGAGCGAAGCTCTGGAGTATAATACAGGATGTAACTCAGCATCAGTACAGGATAAGTAATGTAATGTATGTACACAGTGACTGTACCAGCAGAATAGTGAGTGCAGCTCTGGGGTATAATACAGGATGTAACTCAGGATCAGTACAGGATAAGTAATGTAATGTATCTACACAATGACTGCACCAGCAGAATAGTGAGTGCAGCTCTGGAATATAATACAGGATGTAACTCAGGATCAGTACAGGATAAGTAATGTAATGTATGTACACAGTGACTGCACCAGCAGAATAGTGAGTGCAGCTCTGGAGTATAATACAGGATGTAACTCAGGATCAGTACAGGATAAGTAATGTAATGTATGTACACAGGGACTACACCAGCAGAATAGTGAGCGCAGCTCTGGAGTATAATACAGGATGTAACTCAGGATCAGTACAGGATAAGTAATGTAATGTATGTACACAGTGACTGCACCAACAGAATAGTGAGCGTAGCTCTGGAGTATAATACAGGATGTAACTCAGCATCAGTACAGGATAAGTAATGTAATGTATGTACACAGTGACTGTACCAGCAGAATAGTGAGTGCAGCTCTGGGGTATAATACAGGATGTAACTCAGGATCAGTACAGGATAAGTAATGTAATGTATCTACACAATGACTGCACCAGCAGAATAGTGAGCGCAGCTCTGGAGTATAATACAGGATGTAACTCAGGATCAGTACAGGATAAGTAATGTAATGTATGTACACAGTGACTGTACCAGCAGAATAGTGAGCTCAGCTCTGGAGTATAATAGAGTGCAGTTAATCTAGGTCCTTGTTATATATTATTATATCCACTTTCTCCTCTCTCTCACTCATTCTGTATTATAATGGCGGCTCATTAGTAAATATAATGAGAATGTGTTTCCTCCCCGATCCCTTTGGTTCACTCTCTGGCTCATTAGAACAGCTGGTATGTTAATGACGGGTAAGTGAGTCATTTTTGGGATGCTCTTGTGTAAGTTCACGCTTTGTATCTGCACTCTGTCACTATGTATATAACGCGCCCGCTCTATCGTCTACTCCACCATCATTTAAAGGGCCAGTCTCTGATCTCTTTATGGAGTTTTTTATAGAGTGCACCCGTATCATGTGGTTTTTTATATCGGCTTTAAAGCGTGTGTCATCTTTCTGAGGGATTCTGTTGCTAAGAAACAGACGGAAGAGTCTCTTAGGCCTTTAGCAAAAGCAAAGATAAAAGGCAGCCTTGCTGAGGGATGGGGGTCCCTGCTTCTTGCTTTAAAGAAATATATAGTGATTGAACAGCGGCGCGCGGAACACCATGTACAGGGGAGGGCGGTAATTGGCGCGTTCCGAGCACAGATGATGGATTTATTTCTCTCTTCACCTAAAATGAGCACAATACAAGGCGCCTGATCCGCTGCCGTCTCCTTACTTCATACCCTGAAGGGGTGTCTGTACCTGACAAAGAAACCGAGGAGAAGCTAAAATCTGGGAAATGGTCCCAGCACTTCAGACTCTCCTCAGATAAGATGCTCAAATCTCAGCGCCAACATCACAGACCAACACTTTAGGGACTCAGTTGCATGTCACACTTTTATGCCAGCAAAAGCCAAAACCAAAATTGCATTATATAGTTTGATAATACCGTATAGTGTGAGGACTTCATATGGGAATCACATGCCTCAGAGCTGAACTCACAATGTAGCCCACTCACTGAATGTGCTGTATCTGTATAGAGGAGCTCAATTGTCCTGACTTTATTCCAGCTCTAGGAGCCACCACTAGGGGGAGCTCACAACACACAGGGTTATAGGGCTCCTATATCATTGTAATATAACATTCTACCCACCTGCAATAACCACTAGGGGGAGCTCAGTGCACACAGGGTTATATAGCTCCTATAGCATTACAAGGTATTCTACCCACCTGCAGGAGCCACTAGGGGGAGCTCAGTGCACACAGGGTTATATAGCTCCTATAGCATTACAAGGTATTCTACCCACCTGCAATAACCACTAGGGGGAGCTCAGTGCACACAGGGTTATATAGCTCCTATAGCATTGTAATATAACATTCTACCCACCTGCAATAACCACTAGGGGGAGCTCAGTGCACACAGGGTTATATAGCTCCTATAGCATTACAAGGTATTCTACCCACCTGCAGGAGCCACTAGGGGGAGCTCAGTGCACACACAGTTATAGCATTATCCTATAACATACTGTTCACCTACAGGAGCCACTAGGGGGAGCTGAAATCATACAGGGTTATATAGCTCCTATAGCATTACAAGGTAACATTCTACCCACTTGCAGGAGCCACTAGGGGGAGCTCAGTGCACACATGGTTATATAGCTCCTATAGCATTACAAGGTAACATTCTACCCATCTGCAGGAGCCACTAGGGGGAGCTCACAACGCACAGGGTTATATAGCTCCTATAGCATTACAATATAAGATTCTACCCACCTGCAATAAACACTAGGGGGAGCTCATATTACACAGGGTTATACAGCCACCACTAGGGGAAGCTGACATGGGGTAGAAGGATACTGTTTAGGAGCAATATCACTGGTGAAATATCTGCAAATA
The DNA here is from genome assembly GCF_031893055.1 of Leptodactylus fuscus. Classification (NCBI taxonomy): domain Eukaryota; kingdom Metazoa; phylum Chordata; class Amphibia; order Anura; family Leptodactylidae; genus Leptodactylus; species Leptodactylus fuscus. Next base: position 58,377,826 of record NC_134275.1, on the reverse strand, counting down.
AACCCACAATATTTGATAATAGGATAATGGGGGAGGGGATTCTTATCTTGGCATGAATGATTGCTTGTGAGAACCCCAAAAATTACAGATAATGGGGGCATCACAGAGTGGCCCCTATTACTACGCCCAGCTTTCTATAAACCTTCGATGGCAAATATAGCAGGAGAAAAAGGGTTAATTACAAGATCAGTGTGTCAGTCTTCAATAAAGCTTTGGCATTTTATTCCTGAACCAGGAGGCTCAAGATGAACAGAGATACATGTAGATGTGGAGCACATAACACTAGGAAGCCCCTGCTAGAAAAGGAGTGAGGGGTTTTCGTTTCTAACATTAGGTACATGAGAATGTACAATATGCAAGATGTTCAATCCCAGTGACCAGTCTCTGATATCGGGTGTACGAGAGGTGTAGGAATGTTAGAAGATTGGTTCATGTCATTTTCCTTAATCCTTGGGGACGGGGTCTATGGCTATGGGTGGTCTTCATCAGACAGCCGGCTACACTAGTAACATTGTGTCTTGATGTACAGTAAGGCCTTATGACATGTCTGTGTATAGTGTATGGGCCACGGGTGATACACAGATTGGTATACAGTACATGTGTCATCTGTGATCTTCACTCATATATTCAAATGAATGCAGATACAGACAGATATAGGTTCTGATCCATATATGTTCCGGACGCACAGGCCCAAAAACTACAGGCCATAGAAAAGAATGTGTCCGTATTTTGCACCGCAATTGCAGATAAGAAGTGTGGTCGTGTGCAGGCGACCTTACATATCAGGCTGTGACTATAGTCTCATGTCCATGGAGGTCTCGGCCTGTCCAGAGACCTCCCTTCTCCACAAAATGAGAAGGGCTCAAGTCTGAATTGCATGCAAAGGACTGGACTAGGAGTAAAAAAGCATTGGGTGTTGGTGAGGAAGGCGTAAACCAAGACTGGGGCCCCTCATGGTTTGTGCATTGGGGCCCCTCTACTCAATGGACCCCTGTAGTTGTAATAGCTCATGCCAGGGACATTGCTTCACGCTTCCACATCCTCTGCCTTCTCTTGGTGTAATTGAATTAGCGCCGGCGTTCGTGTAACCTATTTCCACGTCAGTTGTGTCCATTGATGTGAATCTTTGGATGTAGATAATCCATTTCATGCTCAGTCCCGATGAGCCGTGCTTTCTCTGTTCTTTAATTGATGCAAAATATATAGGGAAAAGGATTCCTCAATGCATAAACCAGCCACGCGCTCCCTCGCTGTAGACAAATATCGATACACGGATATGTAGACAAGAGTAGATTTACTGTAAAAGATGACGCGCTTCAGGGTATTTTTGGTACTCTGTGTGCCACCCCTTTATCTGATCTCTTATTGAAGCTGTATCAGCATGTACATGCACTCATACAGTACCAAAAATACCCCGAAACGCGTCATCCTTTACAATAAATCTACTCTTGTCTACATATCCGTGTATCGATATTTGTCTACACCGAGGGAGCGTGTGGCTGGTTAATACATTGAGGAATCCTTTCCCCAATATATTTTGCATCATATACTCCGACCTAAGGGTCGTCGCCGGTGGACGCTGCCCATCATACTCGGTCAATATTCATCTTTTGCGCCCTACCAAGCGCAACAAGAGCTCAACGTGATTTGGAATTTCCTGAGGTTATAAGGTCTCCTAATAAGCATGGCCATACTTGTTCAATTGCTTTATAGGACTCTGTTCTTTAATTGGAAGACATAAGTAAAGTCGTCCCCTCCTTCAAGGAGGAGATTCTCGAAGAAGAAGAGATGTTACTTCTAGTAGTATACCGGAGGAAGGTGTTGTCCCTCATCGCCACAGTAGGGGGCGCTCATTCAGCATCAGTGTCTGGTACAGGTCACTAGGGTAATACAGCTGGAGATACAAGATGGTGATCGGATATTCTTACAATGGCATGAAGACTGTTGTCAGATTAGTGGTAATGTGCGCCTGCCGCGTCTAGAGAGATAGAGAAGATGGATGTGGGCGGAGTCACACATACTTATATAGTTGTCATGGAGATGAAGTTAAGAAGTTGCTACAATGTAGAATCATAGTGTAACCATGCCACTCATCTGGCCATTGTCCGGTGGCCGAGTCTCAGATTATGGGCATTGTCTGACTGTCCTGGCTGATGGAGTTTATGGGAATGTGAGAGAATTTGGCATTATATCTAGATGTAAACAGGTTACTGACCAGTAGTCTCCATTATAGCTAGATGTATACAGGTTACTGACCAGTAGTCTCCATTATATCTAGATGTATACAGGTTACTGACCAGTAGTCTCCATTATATCTAGATGTATACAGGTTACTGACCAGTAGTCTCCATTATATCTAGATGTATACAGGTTACTGACCAGTAGTCTCCATTATAGCTAGATGTATACAGGTTACTGACTAGTAGTCTCCATTATTAGAGATGAGCGAACACTAAAATGTTCGAGGTTCGAAATTCGATTCGAACAGCCGCTCACTGTTCGAGTGTTCGAATGGGTTTCGAACCCCATTATAGTCTATGGGGAACATAAACTCGTTAAGGGGGAAACCCAAATTCGTGTCTGGAGGGTCACCAAGTCCACTATGACACCCCAGGAAATGATACCAACACCCTGGAATGACACTGGGACAGCAGGGGAAGCATGTCTGGGGGCATAAAAGTCACTTTATTTCATGGAAATCCCTGTCAGTTTGCGATTTTCGCAAGCTAACTTTTCCCCATAGAAATGCATTGGCCAGTGCTGATTGGCCAGAGTACGGAACTCGACCAATCAGCGCTGGCTCTGCTGGAGGAGGCGGAGTCTAAGATCGCTCCACACCAGTCTCCATTCAGGTCCGACCTTAGACTCCGCCTCCTCCGGCAGAGCCAGCGCTGATTGGCCGAAGGCTGGCCAATGCATTCCTATGCGAATGCAGAGACTTAGCAGTGCTGAGTCAGTTTTGCTCAACTACACATCTGATGCACACTCGGCACTGCTACATCAGATGTAGCAATCTGATGTAGCAGAGCCGAGGGTGCACTAGAACCCCTGTGCAAACTCAGTTCACGCTAATAGAATGCATTGGCCAGCGCTGATTGGCCAATGCATTCTATTAGCCCGATGAAGTAGAGCTGAATGTGTGTGTTAAGCACACACATTCAGCACTGCTTCATCACGCCAATACAATGCATTAGCCAGTGCTGATTGGCCAGAGTACGGAATTCGGCCAATCAGCGCTGGCTCTGCTGGAGGAGGCGGAGTCTAAGGTCGGACCTGAATGGAGACTGGTGTGGAGCGATCTTAGACTCCACCTCCTCCAGCAGAGCCAGCGCTGATTGGCCGAATTCCGTACTCTGGCCAATCAGCGCTGGCCAATGCATTCTATTAGCCCGATGAAGTAGAGCTGAATGTGTGTGCTAAGCACACACATTCAGCTCTACTTCATCGGGCTAATAGAATGCATTGGCCAATCAGCGCTGGCCAATGCATTCTATTAGCTTGATGAAGCAGAGTGTGCACAAGGGTTCAAGCGCACCCTCGGCTCTGATGTAGCAGAGCCGAGGGTGCACAAGGGTTCAAGTGCACCCTCGGCTCTCCTACATCAGAGCCGAGGGTGCGCTTGAACCCTTGTGCACACTCTGCTTCATCAAGCTAATAGAATGCATTGGCCAGCACTGATTGGCCAGAGTACGGAATTCGGCCAATCAGCGCTGGCCAATGCATCCCTATGGGAAAAAGTTTATCTCACAAAAATCACAATTACACACCCGATAGAGCCCCAAAAAGTTATTTTTAATAACATTCCCCCCTAAATAAAGGTTATCCCTAGCTATCCCTGCCTGTACAGCTATCCCTGTCTCTTAGTCACAAAGTTCACATTCTCATATGACCCGGATTTGAAATCCACTATTCGTCTAAAATGGAGGTCACCTGATTTCGGCAGCCAATGACTTTTTCCAATTTTTTTCAATGCCCCCAGTGTCGTAGTTCCTGTCCCACCTCCCCTGCGCTGTTATTGGTGCAAAAAAGGCGCCAGGGAAGGTGGGAGGGGAATCGAATTTTGGCGCACTTTACCACGCGGTGTTCGATTCGATTCGAACATGGCGAACACCCTGATATCCGATCGAACATGTGTTCGATAGAACACTGTTCGCTCATCTCTATCCATTATATCTAGATGTATACAGGTTACTGACCAGTAGTCTCCATTATATCTAGATGTATACAGGTTACTGACCAGTAGTCTCCATTATATCTAGATGTATACAGGTTACTGACTAGTAGCCTCCATTACAGCTAGATGTATACAGGTTACTGACTAGTAGTCTCCATTATATCTAGATGTATACAGGTTACTGACTAGTAGCCTCCATTACAGCTAGATGTATACAGGTTACTGACTAGTAGTCTCCATTATATCTAGATGTATACAGGTTACTGACCAGTAGTCTCCATTATATCTAGATGTATACAGGTTTCTGACCAGTAGTCTCCATTATATCTAGATGTATACAGGTTACTGACCAGTAGTCTCCATTATATCTAGATGTATACAGCTTACTGACCAGTAGTCTCCATTATATCTAGATATACAGGTTACTGACTAGTAGTCTCCATTATATCTAGATGTATACAGGTTATTGACCAGTAGTCTCCATTATATCTAGATGTATACAGGTTACTGACTAGTAGTCTCCATTATATCTAGATGTATACAGGTTACTGACTAGTAGTCTCCATTATATCTAGATGTATACAGGTTACTGACCAGTAGTCTCCATTATATCTAGATGTATACAGGTTACTGACTAGTAGTCTCCATTATATCTAGATGTATACAGGTTACTGACCAGTAGTGTCCATTATATCTAGATGTATACAGGTTACTGACTAGTACTGTCCATTATATCTAGATGTATACAGGTTACTGACTAGTAGTCTCCATTATATCTAGATGTATACAGGTTACTGACTAGTAGCCTCCATTGCAGCTAGATGTATACAGGTTACTGACTAGTAGTCTCCATTATATCTAGATGTATACAGGTTACTGACCAGTAGTCTCCATTATATCTAGATGTATACAGGTTTCTGACCAGTAGTCTCCATTATATCTAGATGTATACAGGTTACTGACCAGTAGTCTCCATTATATCTAGATGTATACAGCTTACTGACCAGTAGTCTCCATTATATCTAGATATACAGGTTACTGACTAGTAGTCTCCATTATATCTAGATGTATACAGGTTATTGACCAGTAGTCTCCATTATATCTAGATGTATACAGGTTACTGACTAGTAGTCTCCATTATATCTAGATGTATACAGGTTACTGACTAGTAGTCTCCATTATATCTAGATGTATACAGGTTACTGACCAGTAGTCTCCATTATATCTAGATGTATACAGGTTACTGACTAGTAGTCTCCATTATATCTAGATGTATACAGGTTACTGACCAGTAGTGTCCATTATATCTAGATGTATACAGGTTACTGACTAGTACTGTCCATTATATCTAGATGTATACAGGTTACTGACTAGTAGTCTCCATTATATCTAGATGTATACAGGTTACTGACCAGTAGTCTCCATTATATCTAGATATATACAGGTTACTGACTAGTAGCCTCCATTACAGCTAGATGTATACAGGTTTCTGACCAGTAGTCTCCATTATATCTAGATGTATACAGGTTACTGACTAGTAGTCTCCATTATATCTAGATATATACAGGTTACTGACCAGTAGTCTCCATTATATCTAGACATATACAGTTTCCTGGCTGCTCTGAGGTTCCAGGTCTCTGCAGCTCTGCGCTCCTCATAAATCAGGGGGTGACGTCACCGCGCTCTTCTCCATGGTCCAGGCTGGAGGAAGATGGAGATGCGGCTGCCACATGATGTATGGCGCATTTAGGGGCATTGTACTGTATGAAATAGGAAGCAGTCTAATCCAACATGATTATCAGTCTCAGCAGCGGGTGACAGTGATAAATCACATGACCTTCAGGATCTCTTCTGCAGCGATCACAAGAATCACAGAAACATGAACACAGCCTTTATACTATACCCCAGAATGTAAATGTGCGAGGAAGGGGGTGATGGTTATAAGAGGAACCAAGCCAGGACTACAGCGCTATACACACACACATATACTGTGTGTATATATATATATATATATATATAATATATATATATATATATATATATATATATATACCAGCCTCTGCCCGCAACTTCGTCTGCTTGTTGTTGGCATTGATGATTCGCCTATATTCAGCAAATTGCTGCCGTCGATGGTTTTCCTGCTCTGGCATTTCGGCAGCTCTCAAGCTTTCCGGCTGCGGAACTTGTTCCTCATACCGTGCTTGTGATTGTTCCGGCATCTCAGCAGCTCGCTGAGACGCCATATAATGAGCGTGTTGTTGACATTGATGATCCGCCTGCTCCGGCGTTTCGGCAGCTGTCAAGCTGGCCTGCCGCTGAACTCGTTCCTCGTGCTGTGCCCATGACTGTTCCGGCATCTCAGCAGCTCGATGGGAAGCCATATAATGAGTGTGTTGTTGGCGTCAATGATCCCTCTCAGCTCCGCTTGAGGAGATCTCTGTGACTTCTGGCTACCTTCATAGCTCTCGGTGTTTCCAACAAATTAGATTTTCTTTTTTCAGGCATGTTGAAAATTGGCAAACTGCCAATTTGGATTAAAGGTGTTTTCCCATGTCAGTTTGTTTGCACTGTCTGGAGCAGATCAGATAATATGCAAATGCATGTACACAATCCACTGAGGGTTAGGTGTGTGTTTACACAGAGAGATAACAACCCTGGCTTTATCAGAAGCTGAGATAAGAGCAGTGTAATATATTATATGAACATAAATTCATAACAGTCGTGAAGCCACGTCATTTACAGGGATAAAAAGTAACCTATGTTTTAATCGAGGTTACAATCTATCTATGTGCCGAATTTCATTCAAGTCTGTTCAACCTTTTTTGCGTGATTGAGGAATAAACATCCAAACTCTCACATTAATAATATTAGTAGAATATGTATATGTGTGTGCGTGCGCGTGTATAATATATATATATATACATATATAAATATATATATATATATATATATATATATATACTGTATATATATATTATACCCAGATATACAGAGACAAAAAAAATGTATATATACAGATTTAGCAGAGTTACCCTGAACTTCTATAATTGATTCATCTGCTGCAGTCAGAGATCTGATCCCAAAAGACAACAAAAAACAATAAAAGTCATTGAAAAAACAATTTTCAAGTATTTTTCATTGTTTTTTTGTTGTCTTCTGTGATAAGCTTTCACACTGCATCAATTTAACCACTTGCTGAAGTTAACTCTACTACATCAGTATATATCTATATACACTACTGTGCAAATGTTTCAGACAGTCATTAGGAAAATAAACCATCACAATAAATATCCATATAGATATATAATAAATACACTCACTCATACATAGTCATATATAGTTACACAATATATATATGATTATATAGATAAATTAAATACATAAGGTGGCCATGAGTCATGCGTATGCTGTGGTATATTGCATATGCGCAAGCTTGACTTGTGTTCATTGTTTAGCAACATGAGACTTTAAAGAGGACCTTTCATGGTTTGGGGCACAGGCAGTTCTATATACTGCTGGAAAGCCGACAGTGCGCTGAATTCAGTGCACTGTCGGCTTTCCCAATCTGTACCCCAGGTAAAGAGCTTTCTGTCCCGGTACTGTAGCGCTTTACAGTCAGAGGGGCGTTCCTGACAGTCAGTCAGGTACGTCCTTCTTCAAAGCAGCACCTATAGTGCTATATAGTGTGAGCGGGGAGGAACGCCCCCTCCCTCTGCTCACAGTGCTCTTCCATAGACGAGTATTATCAGGAGGAGAGGGGGCGTTCCTCCCCGCTCACACTGTACAGCGCTATAGGCGCTGCTTTGAAGAGGGACGTACCTGACAGACTGTCAGGAATGCCCCTCTGACTGTAAAGAGCTACAGTACCGGGACCGATAGCTCTTTACTCGGGCACAGATCTGAATTCAGCGCACTGTCGGCTTTCCAGCAGTATATAGAACTGCCTGTGCCCCAAACCATGAAAGATCCTCTTTAAATATCGTCACAGCGCTCAATTTTTTTTATTTGCGGGACTGGAAAAAAAAATGCACAATTTCCTTACAGATTTTCAGACCCCAGAGTACAATAATTGGAGACCCAGGGGAGTATACAAACATAAAAAAAAACAATGTTACTTACCTCTCCTGGGATCTGGCGCATTCCCTGGTGCTTTCGGCCATCAATGTTGGACCAGACGTCACATGAGCCTGCGACGCATAAGGACGCTGGCCTGGCCTGTGTGACTTCTGTTATATCACCAAACAGGCCCAAATCCTGAGGGAGCGTAGGAGAGGTAAGTAACAGTGTTTTTCATGTTTCCTCGCCTCCCCTGGCCCCCGGACATAATGATAGCGGTGTTTGTGGGGTCCGCAGAAGCCCGTTACCTGTCTGCATTAAGGCCATTCCCTTCCCCTCTCTACATGAAAAATGTGGAGAGAAAAGTCCTGCAAACACCACTTTTTTTCCTCGCATTTTTCGTGCAGAAACCACACGGACTCCATAATAGTTTATGGGGTCCACAGGTTTCCTCAGGTAACCCCTTTTTTATGCGGATTAGGTTTCTGTTTGGGGAGGGGGGGTCCCCAAGCGAACCCCTAAACGTAAAACCATGAACAGGTGTGAACCAGGCCTCAGTCCTTATTGTTTGTTACAGTGTATCAGTCTGTACCATGTGACCAGCTTAGGAGGAGATGGCATCTATAGAGTTAAATCTTCTAATTTGGGATTTGTAGTGTGCGCCTCCCTCCTCCCTCTCCAGGTAGAAGTGCTCTGGAGAGTCCTGTTGACATTTTACAGTACACAATTCTGATTTTTGGCGTCTCATGAGAACCACGATGGCGATGGCAAAAAAACATCTCAAGAACTTTCATTAAATTACTGAATAGATTTTATGGATCTCCAAATAATTTCTATCAATTTATAATCAAATAATTAAAATTTACTTCAGATTCTTCTAAACATACAAGAATCCCCACCCCACTGCACCCCAAACTAGAGACCCCCGAATATGTGCCACAATTCTAGTAACACATTTCTGGGAAAGCTGGGTGACACTGAATATAATATTTACAGACTAAGATATCCCAATGTATGTAGCCAAAATATTATATTATCAACATGTCAGTAACGGGGGCGGAGCTGTGACAACCTCTCAGACATGATATATACAGGTGGTTGTCAGTAACAGGGGGCGGGGCTGTGACAACCTCTCAGACATGATATATACAGGTGGTTGTCAGTAACAAGGGGCGGGGCTGTGACAACCGCTCAGACATGATATATACAGGTGGTTGTCAGTAGTAATAGATGGATAGCTGTACTGTAGTATAAGGTGTGCGGATCTCATGTCTGATCACGTCATTATATTATATCAGTGATGTCAGTCACAGGGGGCGGGGCTGTGACAACCGACGCAGATGTGAGCCTAGCCTGACTTGTATTCACACACAGATGATTGTGTGATGGTTTTCTGCATAACTGGTTTTGCTTCCCTTCAGTAATGATAATGTTGATGAGGATGATGACAATAATATTGATGATGATGACGTTGGTGAAGATCATGCTAATAATGCTGATGCTGATGATAATATTGATGATGATGATGCACATTTGCTTTTTTCAGGGTTGGATGACTGTTTGCAGCAATATATCAAAAACTTTGAGAGGGAAAAGATCAACGGGGAACAACTTCTGCACATCACCCACCAGGAGCTGGAGGAGCTGGGCGTCACCCGCATTGGGCACCAGGAGCTCATTCTGGAGGCAGTGGACCTACTCTGTGCCCTGGTAAGCAGCACCAACCCCATGCATCTTGTGTGAGTGTGGGCCAACGGGGGAAGGTCAGGGGTCTGATGAGGGTCTTCATAGAGGCTCATGTGTAACTCTGACTACCTGACAAGAGGCTGATAACTGCAGAAAACTGCGATGAGGAAAAGAGTTGTCCTCCCTGTAACCTGGAGCCCATGTGCAGCCTGATACTGGGGGTTGTAGTGCTCTATAGACTATAATAGAATTGTATTATGGTCATGTCCGGTGGTCAGGTCATATTGGAGGTTGTAGTGCTCTATGTATACAGTATAATAGGATTGTATTATGGTCATGTGTTGCGGTCGGGTCATGTTGGGGGTTGTAGTGCTCTATATATAGAGTATAATAGGATTGTATTATAGTCCTATGTGGTGGTTGGTTCATGTTGGGGGTTGTAGTGCTCTATAGAGTATAATAGGATTGTATTATAGTCCTATGTGGTGGTCGGGTCATATTGGAGGTTGTAGTGCTCTATGTATACAGTATAATAGGATTGTATTATGGTCATGTGTTGCGGTCAGGTCATGTTGGGGGTTGTAGTGCTCTATGTATAGAGTATAATAGGATTGTATTATAGTCCTATGTGGTGGTCGGGTCATGTTGGGGGTTGTAGTGCTCTATAGAGTATAATAGGATTGTATTATAGTCCTATGTGATGGTCGGTTCATGTTGGGGGTTGTAGTGCTCTATAGAGTATAATAGGATTGTATTATGGTCATGTACGGTGCTCGGGTCATGTTGGGGGTTGTATCCCTCTATGTGCAGAGTTGCTAGAATTATATTATGGTCATGATGGGGGTAGTAGTATTATGTAAATATGACATTGTATGTCAGGTGACTTCAGCCGATATCCCTGCATTATATTCCACTCCTGCTCCCATATCTTCTTCATTCTCCGGACGCCATATAACAATGTCATCACAGTTCGTAGTAGTCGCTCGTATTCGCCAAGGTCTTTCAGGACGAGACGTGGATCTTGTGCTCTGCTATTTTTAGGCGGCTGTGCTTGCAGTTTTATTTATAGGATAATATTAGACATGTAATTTAGCTGCGTCTCGGTCAGTCAGCCGCTACGAACATGACACGCAGGAAGTGGAGCCGCGTCCGGAGCCCGGATACGATTCTCCTCTACAAATCAGACTGGGTGTCAATTATCAGAAAATCACTGTAATCGGAGAAGTTCCGGGGATAAAAAGGACACAAGTCATTTCGGCCCCTGAGGGCCGGCGCTGAGGTCTGATGGTAGTGACCATGGTCAGTGCAGATGGAGATGATAAGACTGGGGAGGAGTGTCTTTCTTTTCTTTGTGTTTTTATGCATTCATACATACAGAATAGAATAGAAGATGAGAAAATGTACTAAAAGTCACATTGGGGGTTATGTCCTGGTATTACCTCCTCTCAGACAAGACTCCACCTAACAGCACACCATTTGGTCAGGAGAGGTATTACAGCTAACGATTATCAGTACTTATATCACATAACAGCACACCATATGGTCAGGAGTGGTATTACAAGTAAAAATTAGCAATACTTTTCGCACAACATATGGTCAGGAGTGATATTACAAATAATGATTAAAAATACTTTTAGCGCACCATATGGTCAAGAGCGGTATTACAAGTAACAATCATCAATGCTTTTCTAATAAAAAAAAACAAAAAAAAAACAACCTACCATGTGATCAAGACTGGTATGACAAGTAGTGACTATCAATATTTTTTATCACATAATAACACACCCTAACCATGCATCAAGTTGTCAGGAGTTGTAATTTAAGCAATCACTGCTTTCATCACATAACAGCACACCATGTGGTCAAGCCTGGTATTACAAGTAATCTAGCACTGTTCATTCACATATCAGCTCAGCACGTCATGTGTTCAGACCTAGTATTACAAGTAATACAGCACTGTTTATTCACATGACAGCACACCATGTGGTCAGACCTGGTATTACAAGTAACAAAGCACTGTTTATTCACATGACAGCACACCATGTGGTCAGGAGTGGGATTGCAAGCGATCATAATCATTACTTTCACTATGCGACAGCATAGATCATTAATCACAGGAGAATTAATAACATCCATCTGAGTTGTCACTCAACTTACCCAGAATCAGATCATGCATATTATTTTGAGTGAATACATTTTTACAAACTTGAAATAAGAGGACATGTTGAGGAGGTGCATCTTGTACTAGATGATACATGGTATGATGGATGTTACAAAGTGACCATCACAGTGAGTGCCAAGGGACGATTGTGTCGCTGATCATAGACATTGGAAAGTTTGGTGATATATCCTTTCTCAATGGGGTCAAGGAAAATTTGTAACAGAGATTGACCAGTTTGGACGACCATATTTTATTGATGGGTCTTCAAAGCCTAGATCAAGATCAAGAGGCATCAAATAACTTTGTACTAATCTCTCTCTACTTTCTGCTGCATCTTCGCAATGTCTTGATGTTAAAACCCCTTTAAGCCATTGGCCATGGCCTGAAGGAGTTAAATCCTTGCTCGGAGCCCTGCGTTGAGTGGCGTCGCGTCTCCAGCAGCTCCATCTGTTCGCCTTTGTGCCACTATTATTCTGGACTGCAGGAACCCATGGCCATTGCATACAATAAATCATTTACAACTGAGAGCTGAGGTCTGGGGAGAGGAGGCTGCAGGCGCCGATCCTACTTATCACTAATGCCACGCAATTCTGCAAATGGCGAACACTTAGAACATTGACCAGTCAATGTGGAGGAGCAGACGGAGATCATGGGGTGGACAAACTGTGATCTTACCATATAAAGTCCATCAAATTTTACAAAAACCACAGAGAGTAATGTGCGAGGGCACAAATATAATATACTGGGCACTGGAGCATGTGGAGGATGCTGAGCGGTCACCTGCTGGGGATTGTACATAAAACTTATTATCATGTAAGACATAATCCATATCCCTTACTGCTCTGCCTGTGTAGATGTCAGTCTTCACTATTGTTCCATTTATGCACCAAGAAGCTGAAAGTGAGCTCTAACACCCCTTATACCCATTGGAAGTAATCCTGTATTATACTCCAGAGCTGCACTCACTATTCTGCTGGTATAGTCACTGTGTACATACATTACATTACTTATCCTGTACTGGTCCTGAGTTATATCCTGTATTATACTCCAGAGCTGCACTCACTATTATGCTGGTACAGTCACTGTGTACATACATTACATTACTTATCCTGTACTGATCCTGAGTTACATCCTGTATTATACTCCAGAGCTGTGCTCACTATTCTGTTGGTACAGTCACTGTGTACATACATTACATTACTTATCCTGTACTGATCCTGAGTTACATCCTGTATTTTACTCCAGAGCTGCACTCAGTATTCTGCTGGTACAGTCACTGTGTACATACATTACTTATCCTGTACTGATCCTGAGTTACATCCTGTATTATACTCCAGAGCTGCACTCACTATTCTGCTGGTACAGTCACTGTGTACATACATTACATTACTTATCCTGTACTGATCCTGAGTTACATCCTGTATTTTACTCCAGAGCTGCACTCAGTATTCTGCTGGTACAGTCACTGTGTACATACATTACTTATCCTGTACTGATCCTGAGTTACATCCTGTATTATACTCCAGAGCTGCACTCACTAGTCTGCTGGTACAGTCACTGTGTACATACATTACTTATCCTGTACTGATCCTGAGTTACATCCTGTATTATACTCCAGAGCTGCGCTCACTATTCTGCTGGTGCAGTCACTGTGTACATACATTACATTACTTATCCTGTACTGATCCTGAGTTACATCCTGTATTATACTCCAGAGCTGTGCTCACTATTCTGCTGGTACAGTCACTGTGTACATACATTACATTACTTATCCTGTACTGATCCTGAGTTACATCCTGTATTATACTCCAGAGCTGCACTCACTATTCTGCTAGTGTAGTCACTGTGTACATTACATTACTTATCCTGTACTGATCCTGAGTACACACATAATACTGTCTGTCACAGTATACTATATCAGATAGGAAACTTCTGGATTTTCCATTCAATATATTCTGGATTATGATTTGTATATTTTCTGGATTATTGCTTCTGTATTTGAGGTTTCTTCTCTTTAGTAATTGCCTCCTCTCCCCTCGATATAATTACCATCTTCTGCTCTGACTGTGACATTCTGCCCCCCGCCCCCTGTCTCATGGCACAGCCCGGCATCACATCAGCTATTCAGGTGTAATAACACTGTATATTAAGTATGGGCTGTATAGACACCGTTGTGCGTCACAATGTAATAGTTACCTTCATCTTTACATAGATATCACTGCAGGAAAGTTCTGCAGCAACACTTGTCTCATCTGTGGAAGAATCACATGCTGCTCCGTCTGTGACATCAGTAACAAGTCAATGGTGAAGGGTGACACCATGACAACATGAGGTGTTTAGTCCTACAGGGCTGGGAAGTGACCCGAATATCATCAGTGTCGCCCTCTGCATGTTCTGTGAACAATGAGGACAATCTATCTGATAATGGAGCAAAGAACAAATTGTATTCCTGCCTGATACAAGGAGTGACACAATTTGTTCTTCCACAATCTCCTCCTGTTCTTCCAGTCTCTAGAATAGAATGCCAGAATGACTGTGAAGACTGACACTTCCCATAGGCTTTAGTTTAAAGGAACATATATGTGCAATCCAACTTGAGGCACTGACATCCTAATTACATCATGGAAGTCAGATTTGCATATTCTTCCCATGTTCCTTTGCAGACTCCACACACCTATATGGTGGGCTCTCCCTATGCAGTGGTGATATCCCCTTAACCCTGTCTAAGCCTCTCACCTCTGCCAGATCAGTCTTCGCAAGCTGATGAGATGCAAATACATCAAAACGGCTGTCCTTGGCTGAGAAGACTATATCTGGTATAATCCCAACATCATTGCAAACAAAGGGCTCTCAGGTCGGCATGATGTTAAAGGGAGCGCCCTCTATGGGTGTGTTTGACTGAGACTCTGTCTTCCTAATTACATCATGGAAGTCAGATTTGCATATTCTTCCCACAATCCAATAATAGTTATATTCCTTCAAGAAGAGAACAGTATTATAATAGTTATATTCTTGTACATAGGAGCAGTATTATAGTAGTTATATTCTTGTACATAGGAGCAGTATTATAGTAGTTATATCTTGTACGTAGGAGGTAGTATTATAGTAGTTATATTCTTGTACATAGGAGCAGTATTATAGTAGTTATATTCTTGTACATAGGAGTAGTATTATAGTACTTATATTCTTGTACATAGGAGCAGTATTATAGTAGTTATATTCTTGTACATAGGAGACAGTATTATAGTAGTTATATTCTTGTACATAGGAGCAGTATTATAGTAGCTATATATTCTTGAACATACGAGCAGTATTATTGTAGTTATATTCTTGTACATAGGAGCAGTATTATAGTAGTTATATTCTTGTACATAGGAGACAGTATTATAGTAGTTATATTCTTGTACATAGTAGCAGTATTATAGTAGTTATATTCTTGTACATAGGGGCAGTATTATAGTAGTTATATTCTTGTACATAGGAGCAGTATTATAGTAGTTATATTCTTGTACATAGGAGGTAGTATTATAGTAGTTATATCCTTGTACATAGGAGCAGTATTATAGTAGTTATATTCTTGTATATAGGAGTAGTATTATAGTAGTTATATTCTTGTACATAGGAGTAGTATTATAGTAGTTATATTCTTGTACATAGGAGCAGTATTATAGTAGTTATATTCTTGTACATAGTAGCAGTATTATAGTAGTTATATTCTTGTACATAGGGGCAGTATTATAGTAGTTATATTCTTGTACATAGGAGGCTGTATTATAGTAGTTATATTCTTGTACATAGGAGCAGTATTATAGTAGTTATATTGTTGTACATAGGGGCAGTATTATAGTAGTTATATTCTTGTACATAGAGGGCAGTATTATAGTAGTTATATTCTTGTACATAGGAGCAGTATTATAGTAGTTATATTCTTGTACATAGGAGCAGTATTATAGTAGTTATATTCTTGTACATAGGAGTAGTATTATAGTAGTTATATTCTTGTACATAGGAGTAGTATTATAGTAGTTATATTCTTGTACATAGGAGTAGTATTATAGTAGTTATATTCTTGTACATAGGAGTAGTATTATAGTAGTTATATTGTTGTACATAGGAGTAGTATTATAGTAGTTATATTCTTGTACATAGGAGCAGTATTATAGTAGTTATATTCTTGTACATAGTAGCAGTATTATAGTAGTTATATTCTTGTACATAGGGGCAGTATTATAGTAGTTATATTCTTGTACATAGGAGACAGTATTATAGTAGTTATATTCTTGTACATAGGAGCAGTATTATAGTAGTTATATTCTTGTACATAGGAGCAGTATTATAGTAGCTATATATTCTTGTACATACGAGCAGTATTATAGTAGTTATATTCTTGTATATAGGAGTAGTATTATAGTAGTTATATTCTTGTACATAGGAGCAGTATTATAGTAGCTATATATTCTTGAACATACGAGCAGTATTATTGTAGTTATATTCTTGTACATAGGAGCAGTATTATAGTAGTTATATTCTTGTACATAGGAGACAGTATTATAGTAGTTATATTCTTGTACATAGGAGCAGTATTATAGTAGTTATATTCTTGTACATAGGAGCAGTATTATAGTAGCTATATATTCTTGTACATACGAGCAGTATTATAGTAGTTATATTCTTGTATATAGGAGTAGTATTATAGTAGTTATATTCTTGTACATAGGAGTAGTATTATAGTAGTTATATTCTTGTACATAGGAGCAGTATTATAGTAGTTATATTCTTGTACATAGTAGCAGTATTATAGTAGTTATATTCTTGTACATAGGGGCAGTATTATAGTAGTTATATTCTTGTACATAGGAGGCTGTATTATAGTAGTTATATTCTTGTACATAGGAGCAGTATTATAGTAGTTATATTGTTGTACATAGGGGCAGTATTATAGTAGTTATATTCTTGTACATAGAGGGCAGTATTATAGTAGTTATATTCTTGTACATAGGAGCAGTATTATAGTAGTTATATTCTTGTACATAGGAGCAGTATTATAGTAGTTATATTCTTGTACATAGGAGTAGTATTATAGTAGTTATATTCTTGTACATAGGAGTAGTATTATAGTAGTTATATTCTTGTACATAGGAGGCTGTATTATAGTAGTTATATTCTTGTACATAGGAGCAGTATTATAGTAGTTATATTGTTGTACATAGGGGCAGTATTATAGTAGTTATATTCTTGTACATAGAGGGCAGTATTATAGTAGTTATATTCTTGTACATAGGAGCAGTATTATAGTAGTTATATTCTTGTACATAGGAGCAGTATTATAGTAGTTATATTCTTGTACATAGGAGTAGTATTATAGTAGTTATATTCTTGTACATAGGAGTAGTATTATAGTAGTTATATTCTTGTACATAGGAGTAGTATTATAGTAGTTATATTGTTGTACATAGGGGCAGTATTATAGTAGTTATATTCCTGCAGATAGGAGGCTGTATTATATTAGTTATACACTTGTACATATATTATACAGAATAGTCTGTTCTATTGTGAGGTATTACGGAAAGTGGGAAAAAGAATTGCAATGATTAATTAACAGAATTATAGAAATGTGTGAGGTGTTATTAGAGCGTGCAGTAATAAGGATTAGATGTCTTTGTTGGTTGGGATTTTATGGTTCCGTCCGTTCCCTTTTGATTCAATAACAGTTCTCTGTTAGAGTCTATTCCTTGGGGGTATGAGGCATCTCTTCTTTCAGCTTCTTCTTTGTCATCTTTATTCATGAGGAATTTTAATCTTAATTTCTGAGGTTTTTTCCAATTTTTCAATACCAAATTGATAAGTGATTGAAAGTAAAGTATCGTTGAGTAAAGTGGAGCTGGAGATAATTTACCGCCCACTGTTGGAGATTTCTGTGTCCTCCAAACTTGGAGAGATTAGTCGAGGTTTTGCGGTCATAGGGTCAATCTACGGACCCTCTCTGGGTCCTGCTTGCTGTATTTTGGTCCAGAGTCTATGGCCGCACACACCACACTGTCACATTTTATGGCCCGCACATTAGGCCATTACCTTCTATATTATTCCAATAGGTAACGCCAATTTTCATTCCCCCATTCTGGCTCCTGTTCAGGACACTCCGTCCTCTAAGGGACTATGTCTCAATACAGAACCACACCAGGATGTGATGTCCAGACATTGCTCAGGGTCTGGTCCCAGTGTACGGCGCTCTCTGGAAGTCGAAGTGGAGAAGGCCTGGACAGTAAAAAAAGGGGGTCATAATGCAACCCAATGCTGTGGGGCTCCTGATCTCGGATGAAGAACCTTGGGCTGGTTGTGGACTTCACATTTGCTTAGTGACCCCATAAAGTTGTGACGTTTGCTGAAATATTGATCTGGAGATTTAACCTTGTAATTACCGTAGCGCCGTCCAGGGAAAGCGGATTTCACAGCCGATAAATCCTGGGCTCCACATATTAGGAACAGATCCGCTCTTAACGCAGCAATCAAGTCCTAATCTCATTAGTGGCTGCTTGGCCTCGGACGGCCGGGTCCTGAGGTTTAGTGACATCTTTATGGCTTAGATTAATTGGTTTATACTCTCAACTCGGGATACACGGCTGGTATCACACCCATCATTCTCCATCTTCACTGGTCTGACTAATGGATCATGATAGACAATACCAGGCAAGGTTATATAACTCAGAGGTGCAGGAAGAGTCACACAGACGCCAGGTGGTTAAACATTAGGAACAATGTGTCTCACTTTCAGAGAGATCTCAGCATACTGCCCCCTATAGCTAAATTATTCTTCTGTATCTTCTCCAGCTTGTAACGCGTCCCAGTTATTAGAGTGTACCTTACTCTTCACAAGAGAGCTCCAGCTGCGGGTATACTCTAGCCTGACTCTGTACCGCTGCCTCCTAAAAACTGCTGGGCTTCAATCTGCCTCTGGCACTGGGCTAGTTTCATGTTCCGCCTTTCATCTCTTCAGTTTGGCGCTCTCTGCTGGCAGCTCCAGTTCTGTACTGACACCTATAACCTGCAGCACTCGTCTTCTAGTAACTCCAGTGTTGTGCTGTCACTTCCCACCAGCTGCACTGAAGTGGTTCTGAAATGTGCTGGTTCTCACTGGCCGTGACTAGAAACCAAGGCATTGCGTACAGTCTATTCCTCCTATTCAGTCCCTGTGTGAAGTCTCTCCCGCCTCTTATGCAATCACTGTGTACAGTTCTTGTGCAGTCCATGTGTGCAGTCACCGTGTGTAGTCTCTTCCTTCTCATATGCAGTCTCTTTCCCCTGTGCAGTCCCTGTGTGCAGTTTATTTATTCTCCTGTGCAGTCCCTGTGTGCAGTCTCTTCCTCCTGTACAGTCCCTGTGTGCAGTCCCTTCCTCCTCCTGTGCAGTCTGTGGGTGCAGTCTCTTCCTCCTGTGTCCTGTGCAGTCCCTGTGTACGGTCTCTTCCTCCTGTTCAGTCCCTGTGTGCAGTCTCTTCTTCCTTTGCAGTCCCTGTGTGCAGTCTCTCCCTCCTGTGCAGTCCCTGTCTGCAGTCTCTCCCTCCTGTGCAGTCCCTGTGTACAGTCTCTCCCTCCTCTGCAGTCTATGTGTGCAGTCTCTCCCTCCTCTGCAGTCTGTGTGTGCAGTCTCTTCTTCCACCTGTGCATTCTCTATGTGCAGTCTCTCTCTCCTGTGCAGCCTGTGTGTGCAGTCTCTTCCTCTTGTGCAGTCCCTGTGTGCAGTCCCTTCCTCCTCCTGTGCAGTTTGTGTGTGCAGTCTCTTCCTCCTGTGCAGTCCCTCTGTACAGTCTATCTCTTCTGTGTATGCAATCTCTCCCTCCTGAGCAGTCTGTGTGTGCAATCTCTCCCTCCTGTGCAGTCTGTGTGTGCATTGTCACTCCTGTGCAGTCTGTGTATGCAGTCTCTCACTCCTGAGCAGTCTGTGTGTGCAATCTCTCCCTCCTGTGCAGTCTGTGTGTGCATTGTCACTCCTGTGCAGTCTGTGTATGCAGTCTCTCACTCCTGAGCAGTCTGTGTGTGCAATCTCTCCCTCCTGTGCAGTCTGTGTGTGCATTGTCACTCCTGTGCAGTCTGTGTATGCAGTCTCTCACTCCTGAGCAGTCTGTGTGTGCAATCTCTCCCTCCTGTGCAGTCTGTGTGTGCATTGTCACTCCTGTGCAGTCTGTGTATGCAGTCTCTCACTCCTGAGCAGTCAGTGTGTGCAGTCTCTTCCTCTTGTGCAGTCCCTGTGTACAGTCTATCTCTCCTGTGCAGTCTGTGTGTGCAGTCTCTTCCTCTTGTGCAGTCCCTGTGTGCAGTCCCTTCCTCCTCCTGAGCAGTCTGTCTGTGCAGTCTCTTCCTCCTGTGCAGTTTGTGTGTGCAGTCTCTTCCTCCTGTGCAGTCCCTCTGTACAGTCTATCTCTTCTGTGTGTGCAATCTCTCCCTCCTGTGCAGTCTGTGTATGCATTGTCACTCCTGTGCAGTCTGTGTATGCAGTCTCTCACTCCTGAGCAGTCAGTGTGTGCAGTCTCTTCCTCTTGTGCAGTCCCTGTGTACAGTCTATCTCTCCTGTGCAGTCTGTGTGTACAGTCTCTTCCTCTTGTGCAGTCGCTGTGTACAGTCTCTTCCTCCTGTGCAGTCTCTCACTCCTGAGCAGTCAGTGTGTACAGTCTCTTCCTCCTGTGCAGTCCCTGTGTACTGTCTATCTCTCCTGTGCAGTCTGTGTGTGCAGTCTCTTCCTCTTGTGCAGGCTCTATGTGCAGGATGGTGGACACAACTCGAGGTCTGACTAAAGTATATGATATGATGTAGCAGCAGAATTTTAACTGCAGCTCTGGATGTAAATGGATTATATGACATAAAATAACAATAGAATTTTGGATGCAGCTCTGGATGTTACTGAACTATTTGACAGGGTGTCTAAGCAGAATTACGAATGCAGCTCTGGGATATAAATCAGAACCAAAACTCAGAATCATTGTAAATAAAAGAGATTTACGGAAAGAGCGTACATTACATTTGGATAGAATCCACAAGGATGATGAGATCTGAGCTTTCCGTTGTGTATTCGCACACTGTGTATTTCTTAGTCACTCCGCTGAGTAGTCATTTCTTGGAATCGCTTTCGTTGTCTTCTCACAGTTTCACAGAATCGGACACGTGGAATATTTATTATGGTCACATAATACAGATTGTCAGCGATGACATCATGGGGGGAAGTCACAGATCACAGCTCTAGGCAATGACATAATATATCCACTTCTCCAGTCACATACAAATCTGCATCTGAATTACTTTGTGTGGATAATCTCATGATATTTAACCAGCAAAGGAAGCAGTAAGGGTGAATGCAGCTCTAGATGTGACTGGAGTATACAATAAGACAGAATCACTATAGAAACCTCAAGCCAAGGATCATACAGTGGAGTCAATGACATAATAATGTGCAATGCTCAGCGTGTCCTGCACGGGGCGACGCGCTATGTTATCATAGATATCAGGGTTGCTCGCTTCCTCACCTGTTCTTCCAGCTGCTGGGAGTGTAATAACCGTTTGCTGTCCTGATGATGGAGTTACATTATTCCAGGCATTCGCAGCTATGACCCCAGAGTAATGCAGCAACGGAATAATTTACCGCCACTATTTACAATTGATGTGCGGTGGCGGAGACGGGTGATTTTTGACATAGCATTATGATTATTGTGGGTATCAGACATCGCTCTGACAAGTCACAAACCAGACAGTGAGTCAAACAATGGCGCCAAGATGGCTTCCGGCGTTATGTATTTATGTCACTGGAGGTTTGTCTTTAGGAACATACAAGGGCACCTTATCCTGCAGATGCTTATGGCGACTTCTCGTACTTTTTTCAGGGACTCCAGAGTTTTACTCCAGTCATTCCCTGTATCCTACTGCTTTGCCGGTCACCGTACTACTCATCGTATATCCCAGAGTGTCACAGGATATATATACTGTATATATATATATATATATATATATATATATATATATATATATATATATGCTAATGAGTGATTTCTCCTCTCCCTACAACGTCACATCACAGTCGCTCATTTATGGGGTGATATTACCTGAGATATTTCTATATTTTTCTCCTATCTTTTCTTTATCTGTAGACAAATAATATTATGGTTATTGAAATCATTACCGGATCTTATCTTCTATTAGTTGTATTCATTATATATAAGGTTCATTAGTGAGAAGTACAAGAATATAACTACTATAATACTGCCCCCTATATACAACCATATAACTACTATAATACTGCCCCCTATATACAACCATATAACTACTATAATACTGCCCCTATATACAACCATATAACTACTATAATACTGCCCCCTATATACAACCATATAACTACTATAATACTGCCCCCTATATACAACCATATAACTACTATAATACTGCCCCTATATACAACCATATAACTACTATGTCACGGGATGGTTAGAGTCTATACTATAGGCAATGTGTAATATATATTTCATGTGGAATGTATTCTCTAACCTGTTATATACATCAATGTGTAGTTGGCTGATTAGGGTCTAGTGTGTTAGCACATTGTATGCAAATACCTCTAACTAGTGAGGACAATGGGTGGAGATAATCTGATCAGTGTCTCCAAGAAGATGTTGGATGGTGCATTGTCCATAGTAGACAGGGAGTCTGCTCTCCTTGGTATAGGTGAGGGGGGAAGGATCTGTGACTCAGCCCTTCCCACCCACAGATATAGGTGTAACAGTCTTAGTATATAGTTGTAGCTGGAGTTAGTATGTGTTAGCCGGTCTGTGCACAGCTCTGCAGAGAGCCAGGATTTAGTTACAGGACCAAGGAGCCAAAGTTATCATTGGATTGTGACTTCTGTGGACTTATTGTTATTACGGTTGATGTGACCGCCGCCGGCTACTAACTTTGTGGATTACAATAAATTGCTGTTGTCTCCCGACCTCTTGCGTCCGTGTTGATTCAAAAGACCATCCGGAGGAAGACGTATACCTTTGCTCCGTGACATACTATAATACTGCCCCCTATATACAACCATATAACTACTATAATACTGCCCCCTATATACAACCATATAACTACTATAATACTGCCCCCTATATACAACCATATAACTACTATAATACTGCCCCCTATATACAACCATATAACTACTATAATACTGCCCCCTATACACAACCATATAACTACTATAATACTGCCCCCTATATACAACCATATAACTACTATAATACTGCCCCCTATATACAACCATATAACTACTATAATACTGCCCCTATACACAACCATATAACTACTATAATACTGCCCCCTATATACAACCATATAACTACTATAATACTGCCCCTATATTCAGCCATATAACGACTATAATACTGTTCCTATGTACAAGAATATAACTACTATAATACTGCCCCTATGTACAAGAATATAACTACTATAATACTGCCCCTATGTACAAGAATATATCTACTATAATACTGCCCCTATGTACAAGAATATAACTACTATAATACTACTCCTATGTACAAGAATATAACTACTATAATACTGCTCCTATGTACAAGAATATAACTACTATAATACTGCTCCTATGTACAATAATATAACTACTATAATACTGTTCCTATATACAAGAATATATCTACTATAATACTGCCCCTATGTACAAGAATATAACTACTATAATACTACTGCTATGTACAAGAATATAACTACTATAATACTGCTCCTATGTACAAGATTATAACTACTATAATACTGCTCCTATGTACAAGAATATAACTACTATAATACTGCTCCTATATACAAGAATATAACTACTATAATACTACTCCTATGTACAAGAATATAACTACTATAATACTACCTACTATGTACAAGAATATAACTACTATAATACTACTCCTATATACAAGAATATAACTACTATAATACTACCTCCTATGTACAAGAATATAACTACTATAATACTGCTCCTCTGTACAAGAATATAACTACTATAATACTACCTACTATGTACAAGAATATAACTACTATAATACTACCTCCTATGTACAAGAATATAACTACTATAATACTGCTCCTCTGTACAAGAATATAACTACTATAATACTACCTCCTATATACAAGAATATAACTACTATAATACTGCTCCTATGTACAAGAATATAACTACTATAATACTACTCCAATGTACAAGAATATAACTACTATAATACTACTCCTATGTACAAGAATATAACTACTATAATACTACTCCTATGTACAAGAATATACCTACTATAATACTACCTCCTACAGTATATACAAGAATATAACTACTATAATACTGCTCCTATGTACAAGAATATAACTACTATAATACTACTCCAATGTACAAGAATATAACTACTATAATACTGCTCCTATGTACAAGAATATAACTACTATAATACTACCTCCTATTTACAAGAATATACCTACTATAATACTGCTCCTATGTACAAGAATATAACTACTATAATACTACTCCTATGTACAAGAATATAACTACTATAATACTGTCTCCTATGTACAAGAATATAACTACTATAATACTGCTCCTATGTACAAGAATATAACTACTATAATACTACTCCTATATACAGTATATGTAACTGAATTACTACTGCCCCCCTGTGGACATGTCTATGCTCAGGAAATAGGATTTCCCGCTTGCTCCCTGTCTACATTGTTATGGTACTAGTTCTCGGTGACGTCACTGCAGCTGCTCGGTGTTTCGTACACATCAGCTGGAATGAAGCGCTGGGGTCAATTTTCTGCCGTCTTTGTGAATATAATCATTGATGAATATAAGTCTCTTCTATTTGAATATGTTTTTGCTTTGCCAGCACAGATATCCGGGGCCGAGCGTCAGTAAATGAAATATTGATTCATTCATATTTAGGCGCGATGCTCGGAGCAGATGAATCGTTACGTCTCCGGAGCTGCGCTTCGCCGCTTGTTAATCAGCCATGAATTGATTCCTGAAATATAAGAGGGGCAGAGAAATGGAAGTAAAGTGCGAGGAGACACAATTTTTAATCATGGGACGTGAAAATATGGAGGGTGCAGGGTTGATGAGCCGAGGGCTGTTCTGGTGACATTACCCTGAGTGGCCCTTACTGATGTGTACTCCCATGTCTGAACCCCCAAATCTTAAACCCTGTATTTCCCCCATTGCCTAGCACTGGTGGTGGAGGATGGGGGGTCTGTGATGTGAGCACATAACTCACTGACATATTAACTCAACTCCGTACAGTAGGGATGGCGATTCCTGTAAGCCGCCATATTACTGCAGAAGTTATAGCGCACAATACACAATAACTTCTATAAGACTAAGAATACGAAGAAGCAAAAAGGTCAAGGGTGGACCAGTCCATGTATCTGTTGTTGCTCAGAAACGCATTGCGAATTTCTATAGATTTTTCAGTCTCACTACCATCACTAACCATCCATGAGTACAGTGACTACTATGGCTACCGTGACTATCATCACTACCATGCGTAGTAGCCATCACAGTCATGGCTATTACGGTATCACTACTAATGACAACCACCAGTACCATGAGTACAGTGACTACAATGACTACCATGAGTACAGCGACTACAATGGCCACCATGACTACCATCACTACCATGAGTACAGTGACTACAATGGCTAACATGACTACCATAAGTACAGTGACAACTAAGGCCACCATGACTATCATCACTACCGTACTGTGACTACATTGGCTACCATGAGTACAGTGACTATTATGGCTACTATGGCTACCATCACTACCATGAGTACAGTGACTACTATGGCTACTATCACTACCATGAGTACAGTGACTACTATGGCTACCATGACTACAATCACACTCAAGGCTATTACACTATCACTGCTAACATGAGTGCCATAACTACTATGAATATCATGACTAATGCCATGACTATTATCACTACCATGAGGATCATAACTGCCACTACCACTACCTTGACCTCCATTACTACCTTGCCCTCCATGACTATCATGACCTCCATGACTATCACCACTACCATGAGGACTATCACTACTACAGAGAGTAGTAGATACTGGACCATGACAGAGTAGCATCTGCGGATACTACCAGAGTAAAATTGTGAATGCAGCTCTGGATGTGACTGGAGTGCATGCCATGCCATGAATGATGTGTGTGTGTGTGTGTGAGTTTGGTATGGTGTAGCAGCTGCAATGTCAGAAATAAGGGCACTGTGGATTTCAAGGGAGCTTTGGACTTTTATATCCATCTTTCAGTAAATTGGGTCAATTGAGTCGTCTTGTGTGGATCTCTGGAGCTTTTGGGAGATTGATCTATTTCTGTAGCTAACAAGACTCTATAAATCCAGTCTGTCTGCGGCGCTGATGGCGGAGCGCTCAATCACTTTGCTCTCGCCCCGGGATCCACATGTGCTTTTTTTCTTCATTTAATAATAAGAACTTGTCTGATGTTTTCTGGAGGCTCCTCGAGGCTGTGACTGACACAAGCGGCGCCCTGCTGCACTACAAGACATGTCAAAGGCTCCAGAGTCCTGAAACACAACTACTATATCACATCTATATATGAAACCCATGGGGCAGAGCAGAGGGAGACCAGGTCAGATCTGGACATGGGAGAGCGGGGAAGTCCTGGATGTGGAAGATCAGATAAGCCCTGGATATGGGAGAATGGGTCAACCATGAGCATGGGAGATCTGGATAGCCCTGAACATGTCAAACCAGGTAAGCTTTGGACATAGGAGGCCTGGAGAGCAGGTCATCGCTGTACATGGGAGACCAGGTCAGCCCTGGACATGGGAGAGCGGATCATCTCTAAACATGGGAGAGCGGCTCAGCCTTGGATGTAGGAGATCAGAAAAGCCCTGGACATGGGAGATTGAGTCAGCCATGAGCATGGGAGATCGTGGTAGCCTTGAACATGACAAACCAGGTCAGCTCTGGACATAGGAGGCCTGGAGAGTCCTGGATATGACAAACCAGGTCAGCCCTGGACATGGTAGACCCTTATCCCAACTAAATATTAGAGATCTCTGGGTTAGACCTGGAGGATGTATTGCCTGGTCTGGATACTGGAACTTGTTCTGGGCTGGACATGGAACATTCCTGTTTTTCCTGTATGTGGCCTGGACATTACAACTTGATCTGGCTGGATTTGGAGGACCTGTGTTTTCCCAAAGACCTTGGACACTGGACCTCGGACTATCTTAGACATTGATCAAAAGACCTGCATTGTGGCGGCACATGGCAGACTGTGGTCCGGGCTGGAGAGACATTTACTTTAGCTAGATATGGGTCTGGACACTGGAGACATTGGCCTGGGCAGGACATAAGACATTCATTTTGGCTGGACCTAGGATAACATTGTCAGTGCTGGACATGGAGGACTCAACCTGTTCTTCAGCCATCTTGCCTGGACATAGAAGACTTTGCCTAAATCGCTTTCATTGACTTGGACTGAAATAATTTAAAGATTTAAGTCCCATCCACATTGTACAGTAGCACCCGGCATCAATGGGGCCTAATAGGAGCGGGATTACCAAATATTCTGGATTATCAGAGACCTATAGAATTCTATACAGGGCCATGTATCTTCAGAGAGACCAAATACTTCTCATTATAGAATTTATAACAAATATATTTATCTTCTACATATAATAACTGATACATTTATGATTTACATATTGATGGTAATTGTTATAGTTAAAGTGTTGTGCAAAAATTTTAGGCATAAACCGAAAGCTGTGCATTATTTTTCCCCACCTGGCTAAAACTTTTGCACAGTGCTGTATAATGTACATATTTATGATAATCGATGCATTTTCTATTTTACATTTTTTATTTGCTACATTTACATATTACATACAGTGGGGCAAAAAAGTATTTAGTCAGTCACCAATAGTGCAAGTTCCACCACTTAAAAAGATGAGAGGCGTCTGTAATTTACATCATAGGTAGACCTCAACTATGAGAGACAAAGTGAGAAAACAAATCCAGAAAATCACATTGTCTGATTTTGTAAGAATTTATTTGCAAATTATGGTGGAAAATAAGTATTTGGCCACCTACAAGCAATCAAGATTTCTGGCTCTGACAGACCTGTAACTTCTTCTTTAAGAGTCTCCTCTTTCCTCCACTCATTACCTGTAGTAATGGCACCTGTTTAAACTTGTTATCAGTATAAAAAGACACCTGTGCACACCCTCAAACAGTCAGACTCCAAACTCCACTATGGTGAAGACCAAAGAGCTGTCAAAGGACACCAGAAACAAAATTGTAGCCCTGCTCCAGGCTGGGAAGACTGAATCTGCAATAGGCAACCAGCTTGGATTGAAGAAATCAACGGTGGGAGCAATAATTAGAAAATGGAAGACATACAAGACCACTGATAATCTCCCTCGCTCTGGGGCTCCACGCAAAATCTCACCCCGTGGGGTCAAAATGATCACAAGAACGGTGAGCAAAAATCCCAGAACCACGCGGGGGGACCTAGTGAATGATCTGCAGAGAGCTGGGACCAATGTAACAAAGCCTACCATCAGTAACACACTACGCCGCCAGGGACTCAGATCCTGCAGTGCCAGACGTGTCCCACTGCTTAAGCCAGTACATGTCCGGGCCCGTCTGAAGTTTGCTAGAGAGCATTTGGATGATCCAGAAGAGTATTGGGAGAATGTCCTATGGTCTGATGAAACCAAACTGGAACTGTTTGGTAGAAACACAACTTTACGTGTTTGGAGGAAAAAGAATACTGAGTTGCATCCATCAAACACCATACCTACTGTAAAGCATGGGGGTGGAAACATCATGCTTTGGGGCTGTTTCTCTGCAAAGGGGCCAGGACGACTGATCCGGGTACATGAAAGAATGAATGGGGCCATGTATCGTGAGATTTTGAGTGCAAACCTCCTTCCATCAGCAAGGGCATTGAAGATGAAACGTGGCTGGGTCTTTCAACATGACAATGATCCAAAGCACACCGCCAGGGCAATGAAGGAGTGGCTTTGTAAGAAGCATTTCAAGGTCCTGGAGTGGCCTAGCCAGTCTCCAGATCTCAACCCTATAGAAAACCTTTGGAGCAGTGGCGTAACTACCACCATAGCAGCGGTAGCAGCTGCCACAGGGCCCGGGACATTAGGGGCCCGGTGACAGCTGCTATCATTATGCTCGGAGGTCTTTTCGGACCCCCGAGTATAATGATCGGGGCCCCCTGTTGGTGAAATACTTTCCACCAACAGGGGGCCCCGAAGCTGCAGCAACGGAGACACAGGAGCTTCAGGTCTGGCTCCTGTCAGCGCTGCAGGACGCTCTCCCTCTCTCCCCCCTCCCTTTCTCTGCTGTCCTCTGCCCACCAATGAGAGGAGGAGGCGGGGCTTATCCCTGCCGTCCAGCACAGAAGAGAAGAGGAAGAAGCTGCTCCAGGAAAATGAAACTAAAGCTACACAGGTACGTACTGGGGTTACTTATTAATGTCAAGCATATGGGGTGATTACTTGTGTTTTAGTAACTCCATGTGCCTCATAGTAATAGCAGTTAACCCTATCATCTCCCTCACATTAACCCCTGTTTGCCTCACCATAAGAGTTACTGATATGTGAGACATTTGGGGGTAATAGTAATGAAGATACTTTATTATTACCTCCATGTCTCTCACATATCAGTAACTCTTATGTGAGGTACACAAGGCTTAATGTGAGGGACATGATAGGGTTAACTGCTATTAATATGAGGCACATGGAGTTACTAAATTGTAATGCACAGGACCAGATTTTTGATCCACAATTTGTCCTGGTATAGCGGTCAGCGGGTGACGTGACAGTATTTAGTCCTGTAGGGGCCACTAAGGGACATAATACTGTGTGCAGGGGCCACTATGGGACATAATACTGTGTGCAGGGGCCACTATTGGGTATAATACTGTGTGCAGGGGCCACTAAGGGACATAATACTGTGTGCAGGGGACACTATGGGACATAATAGAGCGCGCAGGAATGCGTAGGAGGGACTCGGTCGAGATCTTCGGTGTCGGGGGGGCCCCATGTCAAAAGTTCGCCACGGGGCCCCGCCATTCCTAGTTACGCCACTGCTTTGGAGGGAGTTGAAAGTCCGTGTTGCCAAGCGACAGCCCCAAAACATCACTGCTCTAGAGGAGATCTGCATGGAGGAATGGGCCAACATACCAACAACAGTGTGTGCCAACCTTGTGAAGACTTACAGAAAACGTTTGACCTCTGTCATTGCCAACAAAGGATATAGAACAAAGTATTGAGATGAAATTTTGTTACTGACCAAATACTTATTTTCCACCATAATTTGCAAATAAATTCTTACAAAATCAGACAATGTGATTTTCTGGATTTGTTTTCTCATTTTGTCTCTGATAGTTGAGGTCTACCTATGATGTAAATTACAGGCCGACCTCATCTTTTTAAGTGGTGGAACTTGCACTATTGGTGACTGACTAAATGTTTTTTTGCCCCACTGTACATGTTATGTGGCCTGTTCCTATTGAGACTAGCCCTATATTCACATGACAGTGAAGATCGGCCACATGATGGCTGTATTTATTTTACTGTTGATAAATGGGGGCTATTCACATGAATAATATTTTGCCGGTCTGTTGTAACGAATTGTCAAAATATAGGTCATGTTCTGTTTTTGTCTGTTTTCCCGGATCCCTCCATCCATTGTAATATATGGGGGATATTGGACCTGGTTACAGGTCAGGGGAACGGTGCAAGTGGTAAATATGACGTGATTTATGGTCCAATCTGGACGGGGACATTGGACTTTTTACTATAGGTCAATCATTGCCATGACCGTGGCGTTCAGGACCTCGCCGGGGTCAGATGGAACCAGCTTTGTTTTCCAATATTGGCTCCTTCAGCTTCACTTCCCATCAGGAATCGATACAGTCCATTGGCCTTCGTGTGTATTGATCCCCTTGATGTCAAGGTCCCTGGTCCCTCATTGGTAGTGTGTATGTATACAGTGAATCCAATCATGGCTCTTTATATCCATTTAAAGGCTCAGATAATTTTAGTACACTCTTTGCTTTATACTCCAGTCACATCCAGAGCTGCAATTACAATTCTGCTTGCCTGTTAACTCTTAGGGTGCATTCACACTGAGTAAACGCTAGCTTATTTTGTAGAGTAAAATTACACTTGTAAATTTTGCTATCCCATTGACTTCAATGACATTTTACAGGCGTATTTTTACAGGCGTATTTTTTACAGGCGTATTTTTTACAGGCGTATTTTTACACTTGTAAAAAAATATCATTGAAGTCAATGGGATAGCAAAATTTACAAGTGTAATTTTACTCTACAAAATAAGCTAGCGTTTACTCAGTGTGAATGCACCCATAGGGTGCATTCACACGGAGTAAAATGGAGTGTAATTTGGAGTGTAATTTTTACACGTGTAAAAAATTTACACGTGTATTTTGGAGTGTTTTTTTTACACATGGCGTTTCAGTAGCGTTTATGGAGTGTTTTTTGGAGCGTTTACTGAAGCTGTTTTTTACACGTGTAAAATGCTCCAAAAAACGCTACTGAAACGCCACGTGTAAAAAAAACACTCCAAAATACACATGTAAATTTTTTAC
Source organism: Leptodactylus fuscus (assembly GCF_031893055.1). NCBI lineage: Eukaryota > Metazoa > Chordata > Amphibia > Anura > Leptodactylidae > Leptodactylus > Leptodactylus fuscus. The sequence goes on along the minus strand of NC_134275.1, from coordinate 58,346,075 downwards.
ACGTGTAAAAATTACACTCCAAATTACACTCCATTTTACTCCGTGTGAATGCACCCTTACTGTTGCAATGGGCTTGGTGTACTCTGTACATTAAAGGAGACGTAACATTTACACCATTGTCTTTTTGCAGTAGAGCAGCGCCCCCTCTGGTCAGTTTGCCTGATCCGTTGTGTACAGGTGTCTGACCACTTTTTACTGTGAACGCTAATAGAAATGTTGCAGTCAATGTGTCATCCGGCGAGCGAGGAGCGTGTGCTGGCAGGAGCGCTGCTGACTGCGGCCCCCTGAGTGCGGCCCCTAATTATCCTTATTGATGACACTGACTATAATGTAAGAGGAGATGAAAGTGAGAAGGATGAGAGGAGGAAGTGCCGTCGCCTGCTAACATGGCTTCTTGTGGTGATTTCTGCACTGCGTTTACCTTCTGAACTCTCAGATCAGTACTCAGCTCCCCTGCAGAGCGAATGTAATTACCCTGTAGGAGTAATAACTGCCCCCCAAACACCCACTGAGGAGCAACTGCTGCTAAAACATTGAATCTACTGTTAACACTGTAAGGACCAGGGCACAGCCAATAGATCCCAGCGCTCTGCTAAATCTGACAGCACCGGAGTGGATCTCTATGGACATGGTTCATCTTAGGCTGCTTGTATGGGCTGTGCGTCCACGGCTGCTTTCTTTAAATGAATAGGAAGTATGAACCGTAAAATAGGACAAGAAAAGGACCTGTCCTATCTGATGCGGTCCTGATGGAACAGTCGTGTGTACGGGCCCATAGAAAAGAATGGGTCAGTGTGCTATCCATGAAATATATGTACAACACACTGACCCATAGGATGGTTGTCTGCACCCGACCTTACTGTGTGAATATAATTGTGAACCCTCCAAGCCCGAAAATACCACCCTGAGAATATTATCCCCAAAAATACTAGCCCCTGTGCTACCGAAAATTGTCAGGAACAAGTCAGGATAAGTAATGTACGGTGACTGCACCAGCAGAATAGTGAGTGCAGCTCTGGAGTATAATACAGGATGTAACTCAGGATCAGTACAGGATAAGTAATGTAATGTATGTACACAGTGACTGTACCAGCAGAATAGTGAGTGCAGCTCTGGAGTATAATACAGGATGTAACTCAGGATCAGTACAGGATAAGTAATGTAATGTATGTACACAGTGACTGTACCAGCAGAATAGTGAGTGCAGCTCTGGAGTATAATACAGGATAAGTAATGTAAATCACTGTAGGAGTAAATAAAATATAACTTTTAATAATCTTTCTTAAAAATGGCCTCAATTTATTTAATGTTTTTTAAATATTTTCTTTAAAAAAAGCTGTACTATGACCTCATTGATAAAGGGTAACCAATAATTATTAAGTCAATCCCTGTCTGGTACAGCCATTAACAGTTTCATTCCCTGATAGTGTGCCAGGAGCTAATCTGGTATGCCCCAGTACACCTATATATCCCTGGAACTCTAGATTAAATCAGGTGCGAGGAAATCTAGATACAAATCCCTAGTGGTTCCACATAGGCTGTGAGTAAGGCCAGAGGGAGGTCCTGGAGGCGAAAGCTCTGTGAGCAGTCTCTGTTACTGACAAATTAACCCCCGTATATGATAATGACAGCAGGAGCTATATTGAAACGTATATATTGAAATATCACATATTGATACTGTGTCCTACCATCAAGGGCGCGGGAAATGCAGTTTTAACTGCAAATATTATCATCTCCTGCATTATCATCCTCCTGATGAGCTAGGCTAGACCCCTAGCGAAACGCGCTGAGGGAAGTGTGAGGGAAAACTTATACAATAGGTGGTGGATACATCAGGGACCATATATTGTATTTATCTAGTTAGGATACGTAGCCCATGAATAGAGACTAATAGGGCTAATGTAACTATACCCTAAGTGGCAACAATGTTAACATAGGCAATTGGAGCATACTTGAGATCAGTAGGGCATTGTGTGAGGTGTAGTTAAGGGGAATACGGCTTGTGAGAACGTGAGACTGTACTGTATTGAATATCCTCCGTTTCAATATAGCTCCTACTGTCATTATCATATACGGGGGTTAATTTGTCAGTAACAGAGACTGCTCACAGAGCTTTCGCCTCCAGGACCTCCCTCTGGCCTTACTCACAGCCTATGTGGAACCACTAGGGATTTGTATCTAGATTTCCTCGCACCTGATTTAATCTAGAGTTCCAGGGATATATAGGTGTACTGGGGCATACCAGATTAGCTCCTGGCACACTATCAGGGAATGAAACTGTTAATGGCTGTACCAGACAGGGATTGACTTAATAATTATTGGTTACCCTTTATCAATGAGGTCATAGTACAGTTTTTTTAAAGAAAATATTTAAAAAACATTAAATAAATTGAGGCCATTTTTAAGAAAGATTATTAAAAGTTATATTTTATTTACTCCTACAGTGATTTAGTCTTTATGTGAGTAACTACCCGTCAGTGATAAAGGATAAGTAATGTAATGTATGTACACAGTGACTGCACCAGCAGAATAGTGAGCTCAGCTCTGGAGTATAATACAGGATAAGTAATGTAATGTATGTACACAGTGACTGCACCAGCAGAATAGTGAGTGCAGCTCTGGGGTATAATACAGGATGTAACTCAGGATCAGTACAGGATAAGTAATGTAATGTATGTACACAGTGACTGCACCAGCAGAATAGTGAGTGCAGCTCTGGAGTATAATACAGGATGTAACTCAGGATCAGTACAGGATAAGTAATGTAATGTATGTACACAGTGACTGTACCAGCAGAATAGTGAGTGCAGCTCTGGGGTATAATACAGGATGTAACTCAGAATCAGTACAGGATAAGTAATGTAATGTATATACACAGTGACTGTACCAGCAGAATAGTGAGTGCAGCTCTGGAGTATAATACAGGATGTAACTCAGGATCAGTAGAGGATAAGTAATGTAATGTATGTACACAGTGACTGTACCAGCAGAATAGTGAGTGCAGCTCTGGAGTATAATACAGGATGTAACTCAGAATCAGTACAGGATAAGTAATGTAATGTATATACACAGTGACTGTACCAGCAGAATAGTGAGTGCAGCTCTGGAGTATAATACAGGATGTAACTCAGGATCAGTAGAGGATAAGTAATGTAATGTATGTACACAGTGACTGTACCAGCAGAATAGTGAGTGCAGCTCTGGAGTATAATACAGGATGTAACTTGGGATCAGTACAGGATAGATTACAGGTGAATCCCCCAGTGGACCCCTGAGCCATGGTTGGCCCCTACCCCCTTCATGAGCAGTATACAGATTAGAAGCAGGCATTCCAGTATTCTTCCTCCCTGAGCACTGTCTTCTCAGCGTTCGTGGTCCAGACATTTCGGGAAACTTACTATATTTCCATGTTTATTGCTGCATTATAGTGTGTCATTGTTTTTTATGGCGTCTTTTTCCGTTTTTCTGGAGCCGCTGGTATAAATTGCAGAGAATGAGCTGTAAAGTGTCAGCACACGAGACTTTATTATCAGAGTTGTGTGTAAATGACCAATTAAGCCGAAGACTGGTAAGATCCTTCCGCTGGGGAGGATCAAGCCTGGGTTGTATTTCGATCCGCTGTGGGGGCTGTCATGTGGTTGGACTGCTGGGAAATATTTCACATTATATTTTAATTCCACTTTCAACCTGACTCAGGACAAAACCCTTATTCAGAATCTCTGTTAGCTTGTACTATACTTTGGTCACATCTAAAGCTGCATTTCCCATTTTGGTTTTACATCTTATACTCCAGTCACATCCAGAAACCTCCCTCTGGTCTTTGGTTCACCTTCACTTCAGGACATGCTCGGCTGTGGTGCATAAACCAGGCAGTACGTTGCAGAAAAGCAGCTTGTTTTTTGTGTTGCAGATTTTGGTGCGTTTTTTCAGCCAAACCCAGGAGTGGTTATAAAAGGAATGAGAAATATAAAAGAAGTTCTTATACTCTCCTTATAGTCCCCTCTCCTGTTCAGTCCACTGCTGACTTTGGCTCAAAAAAACTTACTAAAATCTGCAACAACAAAAAAGCAGCCTTAGACCCGGGTCCCAAGTTGCAGAAACGCGGTGTCTTTGTTGCAGATTTTTCTGCATTTTTTGAGCCAAAACCAAGAATGGCTACATAAGTAATGGGAAATATCTAGGAAGTTTCTTATACGCCCCCCTTCTTCTCAAACCATTCCCAGCTTTGGCTTACAAAAACACAGCAAAATCTGCAACAAAAAAAGCTGCATGTCCACAACATGGAGCCTCAGATCACCAACACTTGAACCAGAAGCCACCCTAGATCATATGTCTTACTCCACCGTGTGTCCATTCATCTGGTTCTTACGACTTTTCCCGTTGCCTGTGGATTAATAAGACTTTTGTTTTCCTGCAGAATTACGGCCTGGAGACGGAGAACCTGCGGACGCTCTCTCACAAACTTAACGCATCAGCCAAAAATCTGCAAAACTTCATAACGGGTAGAAGACGGAGCGGTCATTACGATGGGAGAGCCTCCCGACGGCTGCCAAACGACTTCCTGACCTCTGTGGTGGATCTCATCGGTGCTGCCAAGAATCTGCTAGCCTGGCTGGACAGGTAATGCCATCCCATGTGACTAATAACCCTTCTCCACTAGGTGGCGCTGCCATCATTCTGGGTATGTTAGCTGTGGGGTCTGCTTCAACAAACACGTGTTCCCCTTGCCTCACGTCTCCTGGGCGTCCAGTGACCCCCTCTACGGGCGTCTACCGGCCTCTGGCTGATGTCATGTGCCCCTTGGGTCACATAGGGTACATTACATCAACCAAAGGCAGGAAAAGGAGGCTGCGGGATTGCCGGACACCAAGGAGCTGTGAGGCATGACCCTTTACTTATTATACCCTGCTGTCTGAGGAGACCCCTGAATATCATACCTCCCAACTTTTGAAGAACCAAAAGAGGGACAAAATGTGCGGCGCGCATAGCGCGGCACGGCAAATTTAGCCCCGCCCACTTTTGTGTTGACTCCGCCCACTCGTTAATTTTTCATGTGCCCGCACACAGTATAATCCTCCTACAGTCACCCATAAATTATATGTCCCCCCTCTCTCTCCCCCAGTTTCATATACACCCTTCATCTGCCCCCAGTTTCATGTCCCTCTTCCATCTCTGCCCCCAGATTCATGTCCCTCCATCTCTGCCCCCAGATTCATGTCCTCTCCATCTCTGCCCCCAGATTCATGTCCCCACATCTCTGCCCCCAGATTCATGTCCCCCATCTCTGCCCTCAGATTCATGTCCCCCATCTCTACCCTCAGATTCATGTTCCCCATCTCTGCCCCCAGATTCATGTCCCCCATCTCTGCCCTCAGATTCATGTCCTCTCCATCTCTGCCCCCAGATTCATGTCCCCACATCTCTGCCCCCAGATTCATGTCCCCACATCTCTGCCCCCAGTGTCATGCCGTCCTCTCCTTCATCTGCCCCCAGATTCACGTTCCACCTCCACATTAAACTTACCTTCTCCTCCACTCCCTCGCCGCTCTCTGCCCGCCTCTCTCGCTGACACATGCGGCTGAAGGAAGGAGCTGACACAGGTCAGCTCCTCGCTTCGCCGCTGCGCGCCTCTCTCCCTGACACATGCGGCTGAAGCTGCTCGCGTGCTCGCTTCGCCGCTGCGTCTCTCTCCGCCGCTGCGTCTCTCTCTCGCTGACACATGCGGCTGAAGCGAGGAGCTGACCTGCGAAGCGAGCACGCGAGCAGCTTCAGCCGCATGTGTCAGGGAGAGAGGCGGGCAGCAGCGAAGCAAGGAGCTGACCTGTGTCAGCTCCTTGCTTCAGCCGCATATGTGTTCAACTCAGATCTGCGTCCTCTGGACGCAGATCTGAGTTGAAATCGGGACATACCTCCCTCCAACCGGGACGGGACATGTCACCCAAATCGTGACTGTCCCGCGGAAATCGGGACGGTTGGGAGGTATGGAATATAATAGTGGTTTATGGGGGACAAAAGCCAAAAAATTCCTGTTTGGGGGAACCTAAAACTTTTGGAAATTTCAGTTTGACTCTGGTTTTGAACGAATCGGTTCAGCCATCTCTAGGCCTAGGACAACCTAGGAAGGTTCATTTCATGAATAGTCAAAGGTTTGTCAGGAAAATTAATGTCAGACTGAACTTGTTTAGTCTAAACCAGAAGCGCAGGGGCGCTCCATTATTATATTCTGGACCAGAGAGGGTGTGGAGAGGCCAAAAATATTTCCTCACCTTTCATCCCGGTCTTCTACCCAGACCGTCCACCATCTTCTTTAGCCACCAGGTCACCGCTGAGGCTCAATCATATGGGGAGGTGAGAGGAATATATTGATATTATTGCATATATTTGTATATAGTCTGTACCTGATGCGTCATGGGAAGAAATTAATGTAATGTAAAGTAATAATTCCATCATGTCTTATGCACCAGTCACGTCCAGAGCTGCAGTCACAGTTCTGTTGGCTTTTTGCAGGACCTCACTTTCACTATTGGTGACCACTACCTAGTGGTTCTGTGTCTGCACAAGGTATTCTCTGCGGTGATGCATTATGGGGGATGTAGGGCGAGATCCAGTATTCGGGATTGTGACTCCAGACTGGTATATTGGTTCAAACAATTCGGATAAGAGAGAGTTTTATTCTGATGATGTGTTTAGTTCAATTGTCAAGACTTGATACAATGTAACAAACCTTCAGCTGTGAAAAGTATTAGGTCAGGCCATTCACTTACAGCAAGCAGAGATATTAAAAATAGTGAGGGATGACATCAAAAAATCAATGATTGAACTGTATTTACATAGGACTGAGTGATGGTCGTGGTCTAATGATTAGGACCCCAAACTATGAGGAGGGTGAGGGGTCCTTGTGACGTCCCTCTTCCATGTGGCGATCACCGATTCCAGGCTCCTCTAGCCGTCACCGCAGCAGCTGCTTGTGGACGTTCGGATTCTCATCATCCGCAGATCGACTCTGTTTCCCCTGAAGCCGATGACTCCGCTGATGATTCCCTCCGAAGCCTGAGTCTCCCGATCCATACAGTGATGTGAATGGGAGCGCGGACGCTAGAGAGGACGCATTCATGATTCCCACTGATGACATGTTGGCTCAGCCGCAGGCGCTCGGCCTGACCTGGTTCCGTCCAGTCTGATTACAGTCATGATGCCATTAGACAAATGCCCTTCCCACATCATTGCTCCAGCGGGGCCACTACATCCCAGAAGTGACGGCTCAGAAATGGAACATGAAGGGGAAACGGTTCCAGCTACAAAGTATCAACTTCAGGATGAAGGATAGAAAATGTAACATGTCTGTGTGAGGAAGCAAAGTTGTTATCCAGCTTGCATTATGATGCATAGTGGTTACATCCCTCTCCTCTAATCTCTTTGTGTCAGTCTTCACTGTAGTCCTGACATTCTGTTCAGGAAAAATTTCTCCATGACTTGCAGATGCCATGTGGCTCCCCTGATTCTTATGCTGTAGTCATTGCTTACTCGCCATTATATGTAACGCTATGCATCTTATTCCGCCAGGTCTCCGTTCGTCAGTGTGACGGAATATTCCCTGCTGAAGAATAACATTGTACAACTGTGCCTGGAGCTCACCACCATCGTGCAACAGGTAAGATTGTGGCCCAAAGTAGAGGAAGCTACAGTCCTGAAATCCTAAACTCCAGAATGATACATATTAGGCCCGGTTCACATCGGTGTTTGGTATTCTGTCCGCTTGATGACCCCCCAAATGGAAACCTATATGCATAGAAAAGTGGTACCCTGGGAAAACATGCGGACCCCATAGACTATAATGGGGTCCATGTGGTTTCCACTTGAAGCATGCGGAGAGAAAAATCATGCCCACATTATAGTCTATGGAGTCCGTGGGTTTCCTTAGGTAACCACTTTACTATACGTATAGGTTTCCATTCAGTGGGTCTCAAAGCGGACTTCCCGAACGGAATACCGAACGCAGATGTGACCCGGGCCTTACCTGCACTGATACATTGTAACAAACTTCCATGACTGAATAGAACGTTGTTGCTGATCTGGATCCAATGTAATAAACTGAGTCATACTGGTAAAACATAGCTAAAAATAAATGATCAAACATGGCAGGCCTAGAATTCTATTCAATCATTTTGGATCTTGGCTGCTCTCCCCCTTAGGAGAAGGAAGTCCCTGATATCTGCAGATCCCTGATGTACTTTACCTATCTTATGGATTATCTTATCTTATCAGAATACAACATTGTGACCTCTCCAGCTCCCCCCAAAAAAAAGACTGCAAGGGTTAAACTCATCAGATATCCAAATATCACTGTCGTTAAGGAAACAGCAGAGACTCCTGACAGAAGTATAAAGTGTTAATACTGTATGCATTGGACTGCAAGGGTTAATAAGAGACTATGAAGAGAAAAGTGGGAAAATGGGAAAGATACAAAAGCTACAAAGATGAAAGTGAAATATTCCAGGGGCCGCGCGGCTCTCACCGGGCACGCTATGCAGCTTAATGGATCCTGAAAAGCCCCAGAGCCAAAACCAGAATGTGATGCATGAAGTGATCCAGAATAATATCCATAGGTGTATATGGATAAATTCCAAAATTATAATGTAGCCATAACCCCAACAGGTCAGGATGCTCATACTAAAAATCTGTAGCCCAAAGGACATGGAAACAAGACAAAAAAAACTGAGAGACCTCACCTGACCCCCATAGGATGTACCCTGAGGTCACATATGTCACCCTGAGCTCCAGATACAGGTGCATATAAGGTGACCCGTGGGAGCCACAGGGTGTCAGAAGTGACTCTGGTGTCAGGTGGGTGACTTGTGTTTTCTAGTGCAACATAATGAAGGAGAACCTTTATTCAATCTATATACTGCCCCCATTTATTTACCTCCTCTATATATACAGCCCCCATTTATTTATCTCCTCTATATGCACTGCTCTCATTTATTTGCCTCTCTATATATACAGCCCCCATTTATTTATTTACCTCCTCTATATATACAGCCCCCATTTATTTATTTACCTCCTCTATATATACAGCCCCCATTTATGTACCTCCTCTATATATACAGTCCTCATTTATTTACCACTTCTATATATACTACCCCCATTTATTTACCACCTACATATAGCTCTCTATAGACCCAGGTCCCCTTTATTCACTTCTTCTATAGATACTGCCCCCTTTATTTAGTATATCTATAGGCCCTCCCTTCATTTAGTTACCCCCTCTATATACTCTATAGACTCTACCTGCTGCTGGCCATTCCTAGGTTGAGACCCCATGTGGGGTGAGGACAGGGCCAGCTTCAGATAAACCTTCTTGCATTGGTCAAGTGGCAGCTGCAGGACATTGTCTATGGTCCAGGATCTGAAGTGCCGGCATAAGATGATTTGAAGATATTTCTACCTCAATCTCTTATATTCCACTGAGATTTTGTTTAGATGCTCCTTTGGTTCACAATGACCTTAAGTTGGCCATTCCCATATACAGTCCTATGAAAAAGTTTGGGCACCCCTATTAATCTTAATCATTTTTAGTTCTAAATATTTTGGTATTTGCAACAGCCATTTCAGTTTGATATATCTAATAACTGATGGACACAGTAATATTTCAGGATTGAAATGAGGTTTATTGTACTAACAGAAAATGTGCAATATGCATTAAACCAAAATTTGACCGGTGCAAAAGTATGGGCACCCTTATCATTTTATTGATTTGAATTCCCCTAACTACTTTTTACTGACTTACTGAAGCACAAAATTGGTTTTGTAACCTCAGTGAGCTTTGAACTTCATAGCCAGATGTATCCAATCATAAGAAAAGGTATTTAAGGTGGCCAATTGCAAGTTGATCTCCTATTTGAATCTCCTCTGAAGAGTGGCATCATGGGCTACTCAAAACAACTCTCAAATGATCTGAAAACAAAGATTGTTCAACATAGTTGTTCAGCGGAAGGATACAAAAAGCTGTCTCAGAGATTTAACCTGTCAGTTTCCACTGTGAGGAACATAGTAAGGAAATGGAAGACCACAGGGACAGTTCTTGTTAAGCCCAGAAGTGGCAGGCCAAGAAAAATATCAGAAAGGCAGAGAAGAAGAATGGTGAGAACAGTCAAGGACAATCCACAGACCACCTCCAAAGAGCTGCAGCATCATCTTGCTGCAGATGGTGTCACTGTGCATCGGTCAACTATACAGCGCACTTTGCACAAATAGAAGCTGTATGGGAGAGTGATGAGAAAGAAGCCGTTTCTGCACGTACGCCACAAATAGAGTTGCCTGAGGTATGAAAAAGCACATTTGGACAAGGCAGCTTCATTTTGGAAACAAAAATTGAGTTGTTTGGTTATAAAAAAAGGCGTTATGCATGGCGTCCAAAAAGAAACAGCATTCCAAGAAAAACACATGCTACCCACTGTAAAATTTGGTGGAGGTTCCATCATGCTTTGGGGCTGTGTGGCCAATGCCGGCATCGGGAATCTTGTTAAAGTTGAGGGTCGCATGGATTCCACTCAGTATCAGCAGATTCTTGAGAATAATGTTCAAGAATCAGTGACGAAGTTGAAGTTACGCCGGGGATGGATATTTCAGCAAGACAATGATCCAAAACACCGCTCCAAATCCTCAGGCATTCATGCAGAGGAACAATTACAATGTTCTGGAATGGCCATCCCAGTCTCCAGACCTGAATATCATTGACCATCTGTGGGATGATTTGAAGCGGGCTGTCCATGCTCGGCGACCATCTAACTTAACTGAACTTGAATTGTTTGTCCAAAATACCTTTATCCAGGATCCAGGAACTGATTAAAAGCTACAGGAAGCGACTAGAGGCTGTTATCTTTGCAAAAGGAGGATGTACTAAATATTAATGTCACTTTTCTGTTGAGGTGCCCATACTTTTGCACCGGTCAAATTTTGGTTTAATGCATATTGCGCATTTTCTGTTAGTACAATAAACCTCATTTCAATCCTGAAATATTACTGTGTCCATCAGTTATTAGATATATCAAACTGAAATGGCTGTTGCAAATACCAAAATATTTAGAACTAAAAATGATTAAGATTAATAGGGGTGCCCAAACTTTTTCATAGGACTGTATATACCAGTATACCCCATCTGTATACAGCCCTGTAGTGGCGGCTTCTACAACCGTTATAGGTTAATTTCTCATTGGGCAAAATTTCTATTAAAATAACAAAGATAGTGAAGGAAAACAGAGCCTTGTGAGAATCCAGATACCTGGGGAGCCGGGAGCTGGATGTTAGCACTTCATGGCCACAACCGCCTTTGATGTTCCTGCAGCTTCCTTCCTCTGTCTGCTGCAGCTACAATGCTCTTCAATTAGTCAGGTTGGTTTTGCCCCTGGCAGTTTTTAAACATGTTCAGCCAACTTAAAAGAGCTTGTCCTGTCTTCTGACGCTCATCGCATGTTAACTCTTCTGTCCAATTTGGCGTCAGATTATAATATAATAAAACATCAAAAGTAACGCACCTCATAGATCAGTTATATGATAAAGTGAGGAGAAGACAAGAGGAGACTTGAAAGATACAAGTGTAAGAGGAACAATGGTGGTGTTTCATGATGTCCTCAGCCAGGCTGCTCTGTGGAAGAAATGGGAATAATATATATCGTATTCAAGGAAGGAATGGCTTACTATGAAGAAAATTCACCTGGCAGCTATACTGAAAGCTAAAAATACATATTCACATATAATACAGGACGGTAACACAATAGACTGAAAGGCACTTTTGGAAGAAAGGAAAAATGATCGCCAGTAATACTCCTGATTTTATACAAAAAAAATACTAAAATAATACTGCCTTCTAAGTACAGGAATGTAACTACTATAATACTACCCCCTATATACAAGAGTATAACTACTATAATACTGCTCCTATGTGCAAGAATATAACTACTATAATACTGCTCCTATATACAAGAATATAAATACTATAATACCGCTCCTATGTACAAGAATATAACTACTATAATACTACCTCCTATGTACAAGAATATAACTACTATAATACTGCTCCTATATACAAGAATATAACTACTATAATACCGCTTCTATGTACAAGAATATAACTACTATAATACTGCTCCTATGTACAAGAATATAACTACTATAATACTGCCCCTATGTACAAGAATATAACTACTATAATACTGCCTCCTATGTACAAGAATATAACTACTATAATACTGCTCCTATATACAAGAATATAACTACCGTATTTTCCGGACTATAAGGCGCACATAAAAACCTACAATTTCCTCAGAAATCGTAAGTGCGGCTTATAGACCGGTGCGGCTTATATATGGATGGAAGCGGCGGCAAAGTCTGCGTGCCGCTTCCATACATACATAAAAGGCACCGTAAGGGTGCATTCACACTACAGAACACCGGCGTGTAATCACAGCCGTACACGCCGGCGTTACAGCAGGGCTGCCGGACACTTCCTATTCATTTCTATGGGAGCCGGCATGCGAGCGCTCCCCATAGAAATGAATGGAAAAAAGCAGTCCATTCATTTCTATGGGGAGCGCTCGCATGCCGGCTCTCATAGAAATGAATGGGAAGTGTCCGGCAGCCCTGCTGTCACGCCGGCCTGAAACAGAACGTGAAACTTACCCAGCGGTGCAGCGCGGGCGGGCGGGCATTCAGGCCTCCTCTTCCTCCGATGTTCCGTCCTTCTCCTCCGGCGCTCGCTGATAATGGCCGGGGCTTCTACTACGGCTACGCATGCGCCCAGGCCATTATCAGTTAGCGAGCGGCGGAGGAGGAGGACGGAACATCGGAGGAAGAGGAGGCCTGAATGCCCGCCCACCCTGCACCGCTCGGTAAGTTTCACATTCTGTTTCAGGATTTTATTTTAAAACGGGGGGGGGGGGGGGTAGTTTAATCTAACTTTTACGGTTGGGCTCTATCAGCATGATTTTGCTGATAGAGCCCCTCCTCGCCTGCCGAGCGCTTCCAATAGAAGCGGCTGGCACGCGGGGGGTTAAGCGGCCGCTGGCAAAGTCTGCCTGCCGCCGCTTTCAATAACATATAATGCGCACCGGACTGCGGCTTATAGTCCGGTGCGCCTTATATATGAACCGAGACGGACTATAAGGCGCTCATGGGCAATGCGGCTTATAGTCCAGTGCGCCTTATAGTCCGTAAAATACGGTACTATAATACTACCTCCTATGTACAAGAATATAACTACTATAATACTGCCCCTGTTTACAAGAATATAACTACTATAATACTACCCCCTATGTACAAGAATAAAACTACTATAATACTGCTCCTATATACAAGAATATAACTACTATAATACTGCTATATGCAATAATATAACTACTATAATACTGCCTCCTATGTACAAGAATATAACTATTATAATACTGCTCCTATGCACAAGAATATACATACTATAATACTACTCCTATGTACAAGAATATAACTACTATAATACTGCCCCTATGTATAAGAATCTAACTACTATAATACTACCTCCTATGTACAAGAATATAACTACTATAATACTGCTCCTATGTACAAGAATATAACTACTATAATACTGCTCCTATGTACAAGAATAAAACTACGATAATACTGCTCCTATGTCTAAGAATATAACTGCTATAATACTGCTCCTGTGTACAAGAATATAACTACTATAATACTGCTCCTATGTACAAGAATATAACTACTATAATACTGCTCCTATGTACAAGAATATAACTACTATAATACTGCTCCTATGTACAAGAATATAACTACTATAATACTGCTCCTATGTACAAGAATATAACTACTATAATACTGCTCCTATGTACAAGAATATAACTACTATAATACTGCTCCTATGTACAAGAATATAACTACTATAATACTGCTCCTATGTACAAGAATATAACTACTATAATATAGCCCTCTATGTATAAGTATACTACAGTATATATATATATCCTCTGTCCACTGGTGATTATATATTATCTGCTTCACTATACTTTATTCCTCCTGCTGTAATTTCGATATTTAACACAGTTTTTCGGTGAATCTCTCATCGTCTGTATCCGCCTGACTTCCATCTTCACCCATTTGTCAGACAGATTTATAAGTTACCGACTTCATTTATTTCGAGATGTTGAATAAATCACAGATTCTCAGCGCGGCTTCTTGACACGTGAGAAAACTGTCAAAGCGAAGCTCTTAGATCTGCTCCATTAAATCACATTATTTAAATTCTCGTCCTGGCGCAGGTTTTAGAGCCGGCGATTTTGTAATAAACCGCTACTTTTAGTGATAGAGAATCATAGAATTTCATCGAGACGGGGAAGTGATTGAAAGCTGAAATGCAGGAACAGCCCGGAAGATTAACTCTGATTCTTTTATGCTTTGACTTAAAATTCTTGTATCAGATCTAAATATCCGAGCTGCCAAATGTTAGATTCCTGATTCCTGAGACACGTGCGGCTCCGTCAGTCAGAATGCTCTTGTGTTCTAAGTAGATTCATCTGATACTTATGTAACCATTTTCCTCATTCCCATATGGAGCACCGAGTATGTGACAAGCAGTGCAGGACCCTCCACTAAACAGGGAGCTTCATCCCAGGGCAGGTTCAAAACCATAATCCCAGATCACACAGACCGAGAACTTTCTATCACCTCCATCTGCACACAGTCAGTCACATCCCCATAATCTTTACATTGCTGCATTATATCCAGTCTCCAGTCTGGGAGTCTACCTGTTTCTACTATTATGTAGGTGGTTAAAACGGGATTTCTATACTCGCTAGGTAGAAGTGAGGGAGAATCTCTGTACTGTGTCATCCTGTCTAACACTATTAGGACTCCTAGGACTATATCTATAAAATATAGTGTATGGCACTGTCAGGGCTCCTAGGACTATATGTATAAAACATAGTGTATAACACTGTCAGGGCTCCTAGGACTACATATCTATAATACATAGTGTATGACACTGTCAGGACTCCTAGGACTATATATCTATAATACATAGTGTATGACACTGTCAGGGCTCCTAGGACTATATATCTGTAATACATAGTGTATGACACTGTCAGGGCTCCTAGGACTATATATCTATAAAACATAGTGTATAACACTGTCAGGGCTCCTAGGACTATGTATCTATAATACATAGTGTATAACACTGTCAGGGCTCCTAGGACAATATATCTATAATACATAGTGTATGACACTGTCAGGGCTCCTAGGACTATATATCTATAATACATACTGTATGACACTGTCAGGGCTCCTAGGACTATATATCTATAAAACATAGTGTATGACACTGTCAGGGCTCCTAGGACTATATATCTATAATACATACTGTATGACACTGTCAGGGCTCCTAGGACTATATATCTATAAAACATAGTGTATGACACTGTCAGGACTCCTAGGACTATATATCTATAATACATAGTGTATGACACTGTCAGGGCTCCTAGGACTATATATCTATAATACATAGCGTATAACACTGTTAGGACTATGTTTTATAGATCTAGTCTTAGGGGCCCTAGCAGTGTCATACACTATATTTTTTAGATGGGTTCTTAGGAGCTCTGACAGAGGACTACTGGCTTTAGCTCAAAAAAATGCAGCAATATCTGCAACAATGCTGCGTTTCTGCAATGTGGCGTCTCAGACTATCTGTGACTTTTACAAGAGGAAAATCACATCAGGAAAATTTTTTGTTTTTAGTGTCAGCCAGTGACAGCCGAGAATCTTTACTCTGCAGACACTGATGAGATGGAGATTTCAACTGCTGACAGATCTAAACACTGACGCTCTGAGGGAACATTCAGGTTGTGTTCACATGATGCTTTTTTATATTGCAGTATAAATCTATCAGTATATTATCTATCTATCTATCTATCTCATATCTATCTATCTCATATCTATCTATCTATCTATCTATCTATCTATCTATCGCCTATCTATCTATCTATCTATCTATCTATCTATCTATCTATCTCATATCTATCTATCTATCTATCTCATATCTATCTATCTATCTATCTATCTATCTATCTATCTATCGCCTATCTATCTATCTATCTATCTATCTATCTATCATCTATCTATCTATCTATCTATCTATCTATCTATCTATCTATCTATCTATCTGTCCACACTTCCTTCATAACTCCAATCCCTTGTCTTTGTTATTACTGAAGACATTTTCTGGATTTTTCTGGGCCTTCAGTGTATGAGATCTCTGTTGTATCCAGAATCAATAGGACATTAGAGCCATCAGTCACTGGGTCACCCTGACAGGTCACTCTTGGCTGTGTCCACATTGCCGCTCTGCAGCCGTCATCCCCACTGTTCCTAAATGAAATTAATCTGACAGATGAATTAAGGAGATTAAAGACCTGTCTTCTGAACATAATCAAAACCAATGTGAACCTGGAGCAGATGACGCAGAGGACAGCCACTAACGTATTGTGATATCGCACACCGCGTCTGTGCCGATTATAGATGGCTCACCAGCAAAACTAGAGACCAAGATATACAGGGTAACATAAATGACGGATATATTATATCATACAGTATCTACAGAGACTGATATACTGAATGAGGTTCTATACAGAAGCCAATATAATGTATATGATGTTCTGTACAGAGGCTGATATTATATATGAGGTTCTATACAGAGAGTGATATAAGGAATACTTTAAGGTTCAGCGACTGATATATTGTATGATATATGAGGTTCTATACAGAGTAAAATATTAATATTTTACATTGTTATATGAGGTTATACAAGTATGTATAGACTGATATAATGTGTGATACATGAAGTGACTAGCCTCTGCTCACGACTTCATCTGTGTGTTCTTGGTGTCAATGATCCGCCTATATTCAGCAATTTTCTGCCGCCGATGATCCGCCTGCTCTGGCGTTTCAGCAGCTGTCAAGCTGTCCTGCTGCTGAACTTGTTCCTCATGCCATGCCTGTGATTGTTCTGGCATCTCAGCAGCTCGCTGGGATGCCATATAATGAGTGTGTTGTTGGCGTAGATGATCCCAATGAGCTCTGCTTGAGGAGAACTGTGTGACTCCTGGTTACCTTCATAGCTCTTGTTGTTTTAGAACTTTGCAACAAGTTAGATTTTCTACTCCCCCCCCCCCCCCCCGGGATAGATTAATATAATGTGATATATGAGGATTTATGCAAAGACTGATATAATGTATGATATATGAGTATATATACAGAGGCTGATATACTGTAGGGTATATAGGATCCATAGACCAGTAAGGATCTACATACCCCTCTCCACTTGAGGGCAGCAGCAGGTCCTGCAGCTTCTATTGTCTAACTGAACTGTTCAATACTCTGCAAGGTGATTATATCATATAACAATATAGGTACATCCGCACCCCCATGTAGACACATCACTCTATACCCCTATATAGAAGGGGGAAGCAAAAACAGCCTGTATACAGGAATGTGTTCACAGATCTGCCATAGAAAAAAGTGAGACACTGATATGTCCTCCTAAAGAACGAATAACTGTAGATGGGGAACACTTACTTTGTACATGATTGTCCTGTATGTTATGGGCTCACTTTTGGGAAGAGAACAGTTCAGCACCTTGGAGAGCGCAGATTCAGTGTCTTGTATCTGGACCAGATATACAGTATATACAGTATATAATGTATGATATATGAGGTGATACACAGAGAACATGCAGAAGTCTAGCTGAGAGAGATGAAGACAGGTAGATAAATCAAATCAAATCAAAAAGCTTTATTGGCACGTCCGAATAGATATTTGGCATTGCCAAAGCTAGTAGAGTGTGCGTGGGGGGGGGGGGGGGGGCGCTGTTGGATTTGGGTGGGTGAGTGGTGGGTATGGGGGGGGGGGGTTGGGTTTTAACAGTCCATGGAGTCTCGTCTTCTTCTTAGTTGGTGACCGCTATATGGGGAGGTGGGGTGGGGCGGGTGTATTGGGATAAATATAACAGTCCGTGGAGTCTCATCTTCCTCTTATTTGGTGACAGCTGGACACGTATTGGGCAGCGATCTCCACAGTGGCCTCTTCTTCTCCCAGTAGGATGTAGAGTTTCCTCTTCTCGTCTGCAGATATGAAGTCTGGGATGTGGGCAGAGAGTCTTTGGTAGTAGACGGCCCTCACAGCTGAGTATTTGGTGCAGTGTAGCAGGAAGTGGGTCTCGTCTTCTAGGGCCCCCTGGTCACAGTGCTGGCACAGTCTGTTCTCCCGTGGTTTGTACGTCTGCCTGTATCGCCACGTCTCTATCTCTAGGTTGTGGGTGCTCAGTCTGTACCGGCTCAGGGTCTGTCTGTGCTTGGGGTGGCATATTCTCTCCAGGTAGGTGGCCATGGTGTAGTCCCTTTGTAGGGATTGGTACACGGTGAGTTTCTTGGAGTTATTTATTTCGTTTCTCCATTCTTCAATGTACCGCTCTCTGTTTGCCTCTGTGGTCGCCTTTATTTCGGCCTTGGTTATCATCTGTTGGTGTTTTTGGTTTGGTGGTTGGCTGTTTGGTTGGTGAGTGTCTGGTTTTCTCCGGTGGCTTAGCCAAGCTTGGTGGTGGTAGGAGTCAGGCTTGCTCCCCTGGATGTGTGCCTGGAAAGCTAGCGCCCTCTTCTGTAGATATGATGGCAGCACTATACTGTATCCCCTCCTGCACTCAGATGTATAGATATGATGGCAGCACTATACTGTATCCCCTCCTGCACTCAGATGTATAGATATGATGGCAGCACTATACTGTATCTCCTCCTGCACTCAGATGTATAGATATGATGGCAGCATTATACTGTATCCCCTCCTGCACTCAGATGTATAGATATGATGGCAGCACTATACTGTATCTCCTCCTGCACTCAGATGTATAGATATGATGGCAGCACTGTACTGTATCTCCTCCTGCACTCAGATGTATAGATATGATGGCAGCACTGTACTGTATCTCCTCCTGCACTCAGATGTATAGATATGATGGCAGCACTATACTGTATCCCCTCCTGCACTCAGATGTATAGATATGATGGCAGCACTATACTGTACCCCCTCCTGCACTCAGATGTATAGATATGATGGCAGCACTGTACTGTATCCCCTCCTGCACTCAGATGTATAGATATGATGGCAGCACTGTACTGTATCCCCTCCTGCACTCAGATGTATAGATATGATGGCAGCATTATACTGTATCCCCTCCTGCACTCAGATGTATAGATATGATGGCAGCATTATACTGTACCCCCTCCTGCACTCAGATGTATAGATATGATGGCAGCATTATACTGTATCCCCTCCTGCACTCAGATGTATAGATATGATGGCAGCACTATACTGTATCCCCTCCTGCACTCAGATGTATAGATATGATGGCAGCATTATACTGTACCCCCTCCTGCACTCAGATGTATAGATATGATGGCAGCACTATACTGTATCTCCTCCTGCACTCAGATGTATAGATATGATGGCAGCATTATACTGTATCCCCTCCTGCACTCAGATGTATAGATATGATGGCAGCACTGTACTGTATCTCCTCCTGCACTCAGATGTATAGATATGATGGCAGCATTATACTGTATCCCCTCCTGCACTCAGATGTATAGATATGATGGCAGCACTGTACTGTATCCCCTCCTGCACTCAGATGTATAGATATGATGGCAGCACTGTACTGTATCTCCTCCTGCACTCAGATGTATAGATATGATGGCAGCATTATACTGTATCCCCTCCTGCACTCAGATGTATAGATATGATGGCAGCACTATACTGTATCCCCTCCTGCACTCAGATGTATAGATATGATGGCAGCATTATACTGTATCCCCTCCTGCACTCAGATGTATAGATATGATGGCAGCACTATACTGTATCCCCTCCTGCACTCAGATGTATAGATATGATGGCAGCACTATACTGTATCCCCTCCTGCACTCAGATGTATAGATATGATGGCAGCATTATACTGTACCCCCTCCTGCACTCAGATGTATAGATATGATGGCAGCACTATACTGTATCTCCTCCTGCACTCAGATGTATAGATATGATGGCAGCATTATACTGTATCCCCTCCTGCACTCAGATGTATAGATATGATGGCAGCACTGTACTGTATCCCCTCCTGCACTCAGATGTATAGATATGATGGCAGCACTGTACTGTATCTCCTCCTGCACTCAGATGTATAGATATGATGGCAGCACTATACTGTATCCCCTCCTGCACTCAGATGTATAGATATGATGGCAGCACTATACTGTACCCCCTCCTGCACTCAGATGTATAGATATGATGGCAGCACTGTACTGTATCCCCTCCTGCACTCAGATGTATAGATATGATGGCAGCACTGTACTGTATCTCCTCCTGCACTCAGATGTATAGATATGATGGCAGCATTATACTGTATCCCCTCCTGCACTCAGATGTATAGATATGATGGCAGCACTATACTGTATCCCCTCCTGCACTCAGATGTATAGATATGATGGCAGCATTATACTGTATCCCCTCCTGCACTCAGATGTATAGATATGATGGCAGCACTATACTGTATCCCCTCCTGCACTCAGATGTATAGATATGATGGCAGCACTATACTGTATCCCCTCCTGCACTCAGATGTATAGATATGATGGCAGCACTATACTGTACCCCCTCCTGCACTCAGATGTATAGATATGATGGCAGCACTATACTGTATCTCCTCCTGCACTCAGATGTATAGATATGATGGCAGCATTATACTGTATCCCCTCCTGCACTCAGATGTATAGATATGATGGCAGCACTGTACTGTATCCCCTCCTGCACTCAGATGTATAGATATGATGGCAGCATTATACTGTATCCCCTCCTGCACTCAGATGTATAGATATGATGGCAGCACTATACTGTATCCCCTCCTGCACTCAGATGTATAGATATGATGGCAGCACTATACTGTATCCCCTCCTGCACTCAGATGTATAGATATGATGGCAGCACTATACTGTATCCCCTCCTGCACTCAGATGTATAGATATGATGGCAGCATTATACTGTACCCCCTCCTGCACTCAGATGTATAGATATGATGGCAGCACTATACTGTATCTCCTCCTGCACTCAGATGTATAGATATGATGGCAGCATTATACTGTATCCCCTCCTGCACTCAGATGTATAGATATGATGGCAGCATTATACTGTATCCCCTCCTGCACTCAGATGTATAGATATGATGGCAGCACTATACTGTATCTCCTCCTGCACTCAGATGTATAGATATGATGGCAGCACTATACTGTATCCCCTCCTGCACTCAGATGTATAGATATGATGGCAGCACTATACTGTATCCCCTCCTGCACTCAGATGTATAGATATGATGGCAGCACTATACTGTATCTCCTCCTGCACTCAGATGTATAGATATGATGGCAGCATTATACTGTATCCCCTCCTGCACTCAGATGTATAGATATGATGGCAGCACTATACTGTATCCCCTCCTGCACTCAGATGTATAGATATGATGGCAGCATTATACTGTATCCCCTCCTGCACTCAGATGTATAGATATGATGGCAGCACTGTACTGTATCCCCTCCTGCACTCAGATGTATAGATATGATGGCAGCACTATACTGTATCCCCTCCTGCACTCAGATGTATAGATATGATGGCAGCACTATACTGTATCCCCTCCTGCACTCAGATGTATAGATATGATGGCAGCACTATACTGTACCCCCTCCTGCACTCAGATGTATAGATATGATGGCAGCATTATACTGTATCCCCTCCTGCACTCAGATGTATAGATATGATGGCAGCACTATACTGTATCCCCTCCTGCACTCAGATGTATAGATATGATGGCAGCACTATACTGTATCCCCTCCTGCACTCAGATGTATAGATATGATGGCAGCACTATACTGTACCCCCTCCTGCACTCAGATGTATAGATATGATGGCAGCATTATACTGTACCCCCTCCTGCACTCAGATGTATAGATATGATGGCAGCACTGTACTGTATCTCCTCCTGCACTCAGATGTATAGATATGATGGCAGCATTATACTGTATCCCCTCCTGCACTCAGATGTATAGATATGATGGCAGCACTGTACTGTATCCCCTCCTGCACTCAGATGTATAGATATGATGGCAGCACTATACTGTATCCCCTCCTGCACTCAGATGTATAGATATGATGGCAGCATTATACTGTATCCCCTCCTGCACTCAGATGTATAGATATGATGGCAGCACTATACTGTATCCCCTCCTGCACTCAGATGTATAGATATGATGGCAGCATTATACTGTATCCCCTCCTGCACTCAGATGTATAGATATGATGGCAGCACTATACTGTATCCCCTCCTGCACTCAGATGTATAGATATGATGGCAGCACTATACTGTATCCCCTCCTGCACTCAGATGTATAGATATGATGGCAGCACTATACTGTATCCCCTCCTGCACTCAGATGTATAGATATGATGGCAGCATTATACTGTACCCCCTCCTGCACTCAGATGTATAGATATGATGGCAGCACTATACTGTATCTCCTCCTGCACTCAGATGTATAGATATGATGGCAGCATTATACTGTACCCCCTCCTGCACTCAGATGTATAGATATGATGGCAGCACTATACTGTACCCCCTCCTGCACTCAGATGTATAGATATGATGGCAGCACTATACTGTATCCCCTCCTGCACTCAGATGTATAGATATGATGGCAGCATTATACTGTACCCCCTCCTGCACTCAGATGTATAGATATGATGGCAGCATTATACTGTATCCCCTCCTGCACTCAGATGTATAGATATGATGGCAGCACTATACTGTATCCCCTCCTGCACTCAGATGTATAGATATAATGGCAGCATTATACTGTATCCCCTCCTGCACTCAGATGTATAGATATGATGGCAGCACTATACTGTATCCCCTCCTGCACTCAGATGTATAGATATGATGGCAGCACTATACTGTATTCCCTCCTACACTCAGATGTATAGATATGATGGCAGCACTATACTGTACCCCCTCCTGCACACAGATGTATAGATATGATGGCAGCATTATACTGTATCCCCTCCTGCACTCAGATGTATAGATATGATGGCAGCATTATACTGTACCCCCTCCTGCACTCATAGATAGATGTATAGATATGATGGCAGCACTATACTGTATCCCCTCCTGCACTCAGATGTATAGATATGATGGCAGCATTATACTGTATCTCCTCCTGCACTCAGATGTATAGATATGATGGCAGCACTGTACTGTATCTCCTCCTGCACTCAGATGTATAGATATGATGGCAGCACTATACTGTACCCCCTCCTGCACTCAGATGTATAGATATGATGGCAGCATTATACTGTACCCCCTCCTGCACTCATAGATAGATGTATAGATATGATGGCAGCACTATACTGTATCCCCTCCTGCACTCAGATGTATAGATATGATGGCAGCATTATACTGTATCTCCTCCTGCACTCAGATGTATAGATATGATGGCAGCACTGTACTGTATCTCCTCCTGCACTCAGATGTATAGATATGATGGCAGCACTATACTGTATCCCCTCCTGCACTCATAGATAGATGTATAGATATGATGGCAGCATTTTTAGTCTTCCTTTCATCATCTTTTTCTTCTTCCTAACTTTCTTTTTATCGATTTCATTTGTTTTTCTTTTCCTTTTTTCACACTCTCTGTTACTCCTCTATTTCCTCTTTCTCTCTCTCTTTCTCTCTCTCTCTCTCTATCCTCCCTTCTAATACTATCTTATAGTCCGTCTTCCTCTCTTTATTCCCATGAATCTTTCTCCTTGATCTTCTCTCTAGGTCTCTCTTCCATTCTAATCTTCCCCTCTTCTCTCTTTCTCTTCCCTCTCCCCCACTTTCCCTCTTTTTCTTTCTCTTTTTTTCTCTACCACTTCTGCTCTTTTTTTCACTGTTTTCTCTTCCTCTAATTCTTGCGCTGTCTTTCTCTCCTCTCTCTTCCTCTCTTCCTACCTTTCTTTCTCTCCTGCTCTTTCTGTCTTTCTCCCTCTTCCTTCCCCTCTCTTTTCACTTTCGTTCTCTCCAGCATTCTCCTTTTTTTCTATTGCTCTCCTTCTCACCTCTCTGTCTGTCTTTCTTTTTCTCTCACTCTCTTCCTTTCTCTCTTTTCTTTCTTTCTTACTCTTTGTCTCTCTATCTCTATTTCTCTCTGTCTCTCTGTCTGTCTCTCTCTCTCTCTGTGTCTCTGTCTCTCACTGCAGTATTTTCTGACCTCCTTCTTCCTTAATTAAGTGACACTTTATTAGGCGGTCACGGAGTTGACATTTCCCACTGCTGAATTATAGGGAATTTCTGTGTCAGACAGAACAGGCGGATAATTACAGGATTCTGCTTCACTGGCCGCACTATAAATATCACATAGACGTGTGTCGTCCAGTTCACAGAATCCTGTATACGAGGCTTTACCAAGAAAGGAATCTGACTCTGCTCTTACTGTATCAAGGTAGAAATCCCAGGGCTCAGTGTAGTGATATGACATATAATACTTGGGACAATTTTTATTATCCTTCTAATCTCAAATTTTAAAATTATGTCTAACTATAGGGGAGCAGAAATATACTCAGACTGGACCCTGGTGCCTGATGGGTTACAAGGGACTCAGTATAGACGGCCCATAGAAGGACACTGATACACACTAGGCACTGAAGATTCAGCTTATTCATTTTAAGTTAGAAATTATTTCCTTTAGTGGTAAAAGCTGGAAATGCTCCAAAAATTTACTTAAATTTCAGATGTAAGGTGTACTATGTGATTATTTCATGGCAGAATCCATCTCAATACTTATGTCATTACAGACAGAGCTATCATATTCATATCCTGAGTTACATCCTGTATTAGGGCTCGTTCACATGGAGTAAACGCGCCGCGTGTACGGCGCGTGTACGCCGCGTTTTTTTATGGTGCGCGATTACGCCGCGTTAAGCGTTTACTCCGTGTGAACGAGCCCTTATACTCCAGAGCTGTGCTCACTATTCTGCTGGTGCAGTCACTGCGTACATACATTACATTACTTATCCTGTACTAATCCTGAGTTACATCCTGTATTATACCCCAGAGCTGCATTCACTATTCTGCTGGTACAGTCACTGTGTACATACATTGCATTACTTATCCTGTACTGATCCTGAGTTACATCCTGTATTATACTCCAGAGCTGTGCTCACTATTCTGCTGATACAGTCACCATGTACATACATTACATTACTTATTCTGTACTGATTCTGAGTTAAATCCTGTATTATACTCCAGAGCTGCACTCACTACTCTGCTGGTGCAATCACTGTGTACATACATTACATTACTTATCCTGTACTGATCCTGAGTTACATCCTGTATTATACTCCAGAGCTGCACTCACTATTCTGCTGGTGCAGTCACTGTGTACATACATTACATTACTTATCCTGTACTGATCCTGAGTTACATCCAGTATTATACTCCAGAGCTGCACTCACCATTCTGCTGGTGCAGTCACTGTGTACATACATTACATTACTTATCCTGTACTGATCCTGAGTTACATCCTGTATTATACTCCAGAGCTGCGCTCACTATTCTGCTGGTACAGTCACTGTGTACATACATTACATTACTTATCCTGTACTGATCCTGAGTTACATCCTGTATTATACGGCAGAGCTGCACTCACTATTCTGCTGGTGCAGTCACTGTGTACATACATTACATTACTTATCCTGTACTGAGCCTGAGTTACATCCTGTATTATACTCAAGAGCTGCACTCACTATTCTGCTGGTACAGTCACTGTGTACATACATTACATTACTTATCCTGTACTGATCCTGAGTTACATCCTGTATTATACTCCAGAGCTGCGCTCACTATTCTGTTGGTGCAGTCACTGTGTACATACATTACATTACTTATCCTGTACTGAGCCTGAGTTACATCCTGTATTATACTCAAGAGCTGCACTCACTATTCTGCTGGTACAGTCACTGTGTACATACATTACATTATAATCCTGTACTGATCCTGAGTTACATCCTGTATTATACTCCAGAGCTGAGCTCACTATTCTGCTGGTACAATCACTGTGTACATACATTACATTACTTATCCTGTACTGATCCTGAGTTACATCCTGTATTATACTCCAGAGCTGCGCTCACTATTCTGCTGGTGCAGTCACTGTGTACATACATTACATTACTTATCCTGTACTGATCCTGAGTTACATCCTGTATTATACTCCAGAGCTGCACTCACTATTCTGCTGGTGCAGTCACTGTGTACATACATTACATTATAATCCTGTACTGATCCTGAGTTACATCCTGTATTATACTCCAGAGCTGAGCTCACTATTCTGCTGGTACAATCACTGTGTACATACATTACATTACTTATCCTGTACTGATCCTGAGTTACATCCTGTATTATACTCCAGAGCTGAGCTCACTATTCTGCTGGTACAATCACTGTGTACATACGTTACATTACTTATCCTGTACTGATCCTGAGTTACATCCTGTATTATACTCCAGAGCGGCACTCACTATTCTGCTGGTACAGTCACTGTGTACATACATTACATTACTTATCCTATATTACACTCCAGAGCTGCACTCACTTCCTGATCCTTTTCTTTTTGTCTTTTTTCAGGATTGCACCGTTTATGAAACAGAAAATAAAATTCTCCATGTGGTAAGTCACATCCTATGTTCTGCTGAGATTGGTGTCATTCATTGTCTATCCCCATGTCCAGTGATATCCCCACCATTAGCATGTGCCATGTTGACTGGGCAGGGTGTATGTTGGGCCCTCTCTAGCTTTATCAGGGGCTGCAGCTCCTCATTTCATGGCTCATTAAAGGCGCTGCAGCCCCATCTGATCCTGAGCCTGTTATAGGTATTCAATGGGTGTGAACACGTCACAGGTACTGCATCTTATTTCATCTGTAACCTTCTCCATCTCGCAGTTGAGGGTTTATTGCAATGTGTCAGCCTCAGAGATCTGTTTCACCAAATATTTGTGGGTTTCCCCACCAGTTCAATTTTGGTGTAAACTAGAACCACTATTCAGAACTTAGAGTATCAGACCCAAGGGTGGGGGAGGGTGGTGACAAACGGGGACTACATGACAGCATTCTGCAGTCCCTTGACATCCTCTTCATGGGTCTCACGGCTTCCTGAGTGGCCTTAGTGGCTGCCAGAGACTACTGAGGTCTGTAATTGGGGATCGATGGTTCCCGGCAGCCACTGACATTATACAGGACACAAGAAGAGGACACGGAGGGACTGCCCATTTGAGGTGAGTAAGACTGCTTGGTATGTTTATTCACCTTCCCTGCTTATTATTCTCTGGGGGCTAAAGGGACCAAATCCTAAATTTTGGAAAATTGGATCCCGGATTTATTGTTTTACTGCACCTCCCCTGGGCCTCTACTTATTATAATTGTGATTTGTAAATAGCAAATCCCAAAAATATCAGTTTTGAGCCCAAAATTTATCGAACATTTGTAACAAATCTGGGTCATTCTGACCCAAATTGCTCATCTCTTATTGTAGGACATGACATCATACACATCATAAAGGTGTTTTATCAGGTCAGTGCCTAGAAGAGCAAAGGGAACCAATTGTGAGAGTCTTCTCAGCAGCCTATTACGTATCAGCATCTAGAGACTCCGCCCCTGAGGAGCTCTGCTCTAATCTTTATATCATTATCTGTTAATCCAGAATATTTGATAATCCAGCACCTATTAAAGCCAATGAATTCTGGATCTTGTTGTGCATACATGACATGTGTCTGATGTTAATAGACAACTCTGTTAGCCCGATCCCTTTTTGGGCAGCCCGAGCCCCGACATGGCGTCTGATACCTCGCTACTTTGAATATTGTAATCGCTGCCGTTTAGTCTTCATGAAGCAGCTTTATGACATTTAACTTGAGCGAGAAGGCGAGGCATGATTTTCTAAATAGGTGTTATTTTCTGTGTCGCCTGTCATGCGGTGTATTTCCATAAACACATCCAGCTCGCTCATTGTGCGCCGACCCTGAATGTAAACAAACATCTCTCGCTTAAATGGGAAATTCTCCACTCAAGCTGTGTCTTTCTCTCATGCTATAAGAAAACCGCCGCCACCGCTCCTCCTCCTCCTCCTACTCCGCGCTCTTCAGGGTCTGTCTGCCGCTCCACTATTTACACAGCTCTTATACCCTTGTTACCAGCGCGTTGCGTTCTATCTGCAGGAAAAGCGATTAACGCTTCACGTGCCGTGTCACGCTTCACATGCCATCTCCTGTCATTGCATGAGGAAGATAATTACAATAAACAGGGAGATATGACAACCTGACAGTGCAGGCGCTTAAAGGGACCGGGAACGCCTGCGCTTCTCTGCAATTGATGCATTGTGCAGTGTGAGCTCGCCCCTGATCTGTTACACAGGTGATGTACTGAGTGACATCCACCAATAGGAGTCAGTGAATGAATCAGAAGGCTCAGGATGAACAGATTGAGCAATACTGCATGGAATTACGGGAGAACATATAGCATTATAAAAGGAATTTGTCGATATCTGTCTGTCAGCGAGTGCGAGAATTTATTGCGAGTAAGGGATCCGCCAGCACTGGGGTCGGGGGAGAAGATGATGGATCTTTTGATATTTTATTGCACTACTATTTTTGCTTCATTGGGTGGACGAAGCGTCTCATATCTTTGTATTAACTACACTAAACTGCGAAAAAGTGCAATAAGTCATGTCATCCGCGGCGTCTTCTCTCGACAACCGCAATCTCGCCTCAGATATTATTGTCCCACTGAGAAACTGAAGATGGAACGCAGCAGCAACCGGCGGCTCCTCCGACATTAACGCTCTGCAGCGTCTTATTTATATTTTTAATAAAAGTCATTTCCTGCGCTGTGTCCTGCAGAGACGTGGAGAGCGCAGCGGTAATTACACATCACTGGTTATAGGGTGGTCGGGAAACATGGCGTCGCTCACTGCGCCCTCACCTGCTGCGGGTTCTCTGTATCGCTGATGATCGATCATGCGGTTGGCGTTTTTATGGAGATTTTTACACCTTTTTTTTACCTTTTGTTGCTGTTCTTTTTGCTTCATCTCTTAGTTGACCTCAAGTGACTTATCATTAAAGCGCCGACGTCCCGCCCGATGTCCATAAAGCTTCATTATGTAGTAAAGAAGTCCTGCAAATTTATAATCTCTGCTGACAGTGAATGAGTAGTTACAATATATCCAGGTTATAGGTTCCCAGGCTGATATATTTGAGCTGCACTGATACATTATAACAAACTATCAGGACAGAAAAAAGATGGGTGCCACTGCTGCCGCCTTTAGGAAGGAAATGCTACTAAGGATTTGGTTAACGTATGCAAATATACATATGTAAAGCATTTCCTTAAAGGGATTGTCTATTTTTCAATAGATGTGATTGCTTGTATGGTGAAAAGTTATATAATTTTCCAGTATACTTTCTATATTAATTCCTCACAGTTTTCGGGTTGTTCTATCAGTTGTCATACACATCAGGCTGTTCGATGTCTACATGGTTACTGACTGTACCCAAAAGCATCTTACCCTACCCCACATTACTACTAGAAGGGACTGTCCCAAAATATGTATTGATGGAATATGTATGGTGGACCAACGATGGGGCCCTGGCAATGTCTGGAATCAGAGGGTCCTGCACTATAAAGCTAAGCCAGAGGGGACTGCTCCTGCTTTATTGTTGACATATGGCAGTCTGGGTAAAAAATATGCAAATCTATTCTCCAGGATGTATTTAGGAGAACAGTGCACTCTGTACGCCGCCCTCTAGAGGGCAGCATCCTTAACATCATGCATGACTCAGTTAAAAAGTCTAATTAATCATGATGTGGATTTAATTGCCAAATTAGTATTTCTATCCCAAAAGGAACAGATTTCCAGCTATGGACAGCGCTGTTTCGGCCTATTGGGCCTTCCTCAGCATAGCACAGGGATACTGATTTGGCAGAGTGAGAGACTATAGACCAGGGTCAGGGGATAACCGTACACATTAGGGAGGGTGTTTGCCTACATAGGCAGTACGGAGACTTACATGTCATTCCTGCTCCGCTAGGGATTCTGGGTAAAAAAATATGCAAATCTATTCTCCAGGATGTAATTAGTAGAACAGTGCACTCTGTACGCCACCCTCTAGAGGGCAGCATCCTTAACATCATGCATGACTCAGTTAAAAAGTCTAATTAATTATGATGCGGATTTACTGAATGTATCCTAGGCTATTGGTTATCAGGGCCCTGAGAGAGGCCACACTAGGCAGGCTATTGGTTATCTGGGTCCAGGGAGGGTCCACAGTAGGCAGGCTATTGATTATCAGGGTCTGGGAGAGACCACTCTAGACAGGTTATTTGTTATTGGTGGCTGGAAAGGGGCCACACTAGGCAGGCTATTAGTTATCGGGGTCCAGGAGGGGCCACACGAGACAGGCTATTAGTTTTCGGAACAAGGGAGGGGCCACACTAGGCCGGCTATTAGTTCTCAGGGTCCAGGGAGGTCACATTAGGCAGGCTATTAGTTATTGGGGTCCAGGAGGGGCCACACGAGACAGACTATTGGTTATTGGACCCAGGAAGGGCCACACTAGGCAGGCTATTAGTTATCAGGGTCCAGGAGGGGCCACACTAGGCAGGCTATTATTTATCGGACCTAGGGAGGGGCCACACTAGGCAGGCCATTAGTTATCAGTGTCCAGGAGGGGCCACACTAGGCCGGCTATTAGTTCTCAGGGTCCAGGGAGGTCACATTAGGCAGGCTATTAGTTATTGGGGTCCAGGAGGGGCCACACGAGACAGACTATTGGTTATTGGACCCAGGAAGGGCCACACTAGGCAGGCTATTAGTTATCAGGGTCCAGGAGGGGCCACACTAGGCAGGCTATTATTTATCGGACCTAGGGAGGGGCCACACTAGGCAGGCTATTAGTTATCAGTGTCCAGGAGGGGCCACACTAGGCAGGCTATTAGTTATCAGTGTCCAGGAGGGGCCACACTGGGCAGGCCATTAGTTATCAGGGTCCAGGAGGGGCCACACTAGGCAGGCTATTATTTATTGGACCTAGGGAGGGGCCACACTAGGCAGGCCATTAGTTATCAGTGTCCAGGAGGGGCCACACTAGGCAGGCCATTAGTTATCAGTGTCCAGGAGGGGCCACACTAGGCAGGCTATTAGTTATCAGTGTCCAGGAGGGGCCACACTAGGCAGGCCATTAGTTATCAGTGTCCAGGAGGGGCCACACTAGGCAGGCCATTAGTTATCAGTGTCCAGGAGGGGCCACACTAGGCAGGCCATTAGTTATCAGTGTCCAGGAGGGGCCACACTAGGCAGGCTATTAGTTATCAGTGTCCAGGAGGGGCCACACTAGGCAGGCCATTAGTTATCAGTGTCCAGGAGGGGCCACACTAGGCAGGCTATTAGTTATCAGTGTCCAGGAGGGGCCACACTGGGCAGGCCGTTAGTTATCAGGGTCCAGGAGGGGCCACACTAGGCAGGCTATTATTTATCGGACCTAGGGAGGGGCCACACTAGGCAGGCCATTGGTTACCAGTTATATAGAGCTCATATGCTGTTGTTACAGTCTCTCAGTCTGTGGATACATCACTTATCTCTTCTGTCGCCACGGCGCTTGGATTTCCATTTTTCGGCCGCACTTCATTTACACATTGAAGACGTTAAATATTGAGCGCCATCATTCTCAGAGTCGCTGCTCATGGAGCTCAGATCTCTCTGGAAATACATTTACATATCACAAAACCTCATCTCAGCTTCCAGAATTAGAAGAGGGGGTGCTGCATAAGACCTGAGCTGGAACCACTGACAGCAGCGCAGAGTATTTAAGAAGAGCATGCTGATCCTGTACGGAGCAGTGAGGGAGATGACCACCGACCTTAACCATACTCCATATTCCTGTTAGGCCTCCTACACAAGACTGCAGGTTTTATGACCCCCAATGGCAGATAAAGGTCCGGACACTGTCATTTCTATGGGTCTGTACACACAGCTGTAGTTTTGGGGCTTTGTCTTTGGGCTGTAGTGAAGAGCCACAAAGTATGGAGCAGGTCTTATATCTGTCTGTATTATCAGCTCAGTCACGGATGTGTATACCAGTCTGTGTGTCATCCGTACGCTGCACACAGTCATGTACATGAGGACTTATAGCCCCTTTATGATATGAGGCTGCTTTTGCTCTGAAGCACTTAATGCAGCCATGTATGATGTGGGCGCCATATAATGGGGCACATCCCCTCTTGTGCCC
Source organism: Leptodactylus fuscus (assembly GCF_031893055.1). NCBI lineage: Eukaryota > Metazoa > Chordata > Amphibia > Anura > Leptodactylidae > Leptodactylus > Leptodactylus fuscus. Next base: position 58,313,635 of record NC_134275.1, on the reverse strand, counting down.
GCAGTTCAGTAATCTCTCCCCATTACGCCTCATTATTTCTGCAATTTATCCCAGAGATGAAAGTTCTTCAGATTTCTTCCACTTCCAGAGCGTTTCTTCTCCTCACCGGAGGTGACTCCTGATTCTGCCGCCATCTCATGAATATTCATTCGCCATCATTAATTATTCTTTGTTGTGCTCTGAATTTTTACTTTATTTACTGCGTTGATGGAAATTCGCTAAATGTGGCGATGATGAGACGAGGGGATAAGTGGCGGTGCCTGGAATGAGCAGATGTATGGAGATAATCCGCTGCCTCCCCCCAGTGGGGACCTGATAGAAACCTGTAGTTTATGTCTGATGGGCTCTGTTCACATCAGAATTCGGATTCCTGCTGCTTTTATTGGAACATCATAAAAATAATGGACGAGGGGCAACACGGTGGCTCAGTGGTTAGCACGGCAGCTTTGCAGTGCTAGAGTCCTGGGTTCGAATGCGGCTAGGAACAACATCTGCAAGGAGTTTGTATGTTCTCCCCGTGTTTGTGTGGATTTCTTCCCACTCTAAAAAGAAATACTGATAGGGGGAAAAAAATGTACATTGTGATCTCTATACGGGGCTCACTATCTACATCTAATAAATAAATAAATAAATAAAAGGGCAGTCCAGAATTAGAGCTAGACCTGGCAGAATTGGGACCCAACAGATCCCACTAAATGTAACTTAAGGCTCCTGAGATCCACTGCAAAAGCTATAGCAGTAACCCTACATGCCTCGTACCATGTAGACTAGAGGTTTATTTTATGGAAAAGAAGGGCCATTGGGGCCCCGTTAGGGTCATGGATCCATTAGCATCTATAACCACCTCCTATAGCTATGTCCCAGAATGGGCTCTGTCTTGTGTCAGCATTCTGAGCTATACTGTCCACCAAAAGATATAATGTAACATCTACTACATTACCTGTACTCAGAGAGTTATCACTGTGTTATCTGTGGTGTTACATAGGACTGCAGGTGACATCTACTACATTATCTGTACTCAGAGAGATATCACTGTTATCTGTAGTGTTACATAGGACTGCAGGTGACATCTACTACATTATCTGTACTCAGAGTTATCACTGTGTTATCTGTAGTGTTACATAGGACTGCAGGTGACATCTACTACATTACCTGTACTCAGAGAGTTATCACTGTGTTATCTGTGGTGTTACATAGGACTGCAGGTGACATCTACTACATTATCTGTACTCAGAGAGATATCACTGTGTTATCTGTAGTGTTACATAGGACTGCAGGTGACATCTACTACATTACCTGTACTCAGAGAGATATCACTGTGTTATCTGTAGTGTTACATAGGACTGCAGGTGACATCTACTACATTATCTGTACTCAGAGAGATATCACTGTGTTATCTGTGGTGTTACATAGGACTGCAGGTGACATCTACTACATTACCTGTACTCAGAGAGTTATCACTGTGTTATATATGGTGTTACATAGGACTGCAGGTGACATCTACTACATTACCTGTACTCAGAGAGTTATCACTGTGTTATCTGTGGTGTTACATAGGACTGCAGGTGACATCTACTACATTACCTGTACTCAGAGAGTTATCACTGTGTTATATATGGTGTTACATAGGACTGCAGGTGACATCTACTACATTACCTGTACTCAGAGAGTTATCACTGTGTTATCTGTGGTGTTACATAGGACTGCAGGTGACATCTACTACATTATCTGTACTCAGAGAGTTATCACTGTGTTATCTGTGGTGTTACATAGGACTGCAGGTGACATCTACTACATTATCTGTACTCAGAGAGTTATCACTGTGTTATATATGGTGTTACATAGGACTGCAGGTGACATCTACTACATTACCTGTACTCAGAGAGATATCACTGTGTTATCTGTAGTGTTACATAGGACTGCAGGTGACATCTACTACATTATCTGTACTCAGAGAGTTATCACTGTGTTATCTGTGGTGTTACATAGGACTGCAGGTGACATCTACTACATTATCTGTACTCAGAGAGTTATCACTGTGTTATATATGGTGTTACATAGGACTGCAGGTGACATCTACTACATTACCTGTACTCAGAGAGTTATCACTGTTATCTGTGGTGTTACATAGGACTGCAGGTGACATTTACTACATTATCTGTACTCAGAGAGTTATCACTGTGTTATCTGTAGTGTTACATAGGACTGCAGGTGACATCTACTACATTATCTGTACTCAGAGAGTTATCACTGTGTTATCTGTGGTGTTACATAGGACTGCAGGGGACATCTACTACATTACCTGTACTCAGAGAGTTATCACTGTGTTATCTGTGCTGTTACATAGGACTGCAGGTGACATCTACTACATTACCTGTACTCAGAGAGTTATCACTGTGTTATCTGTGCTGTTACATAGGACTGCACATTCTCTCGCACTACATGCCGTTGTCACAGTGTATCATGTTCTTATCTATGTTGTGATATTTGTTGTCTTATTTCTGCTTTTCTTGTGTATTTTCCAGTGTAAAACATTGTCGGGTATCTGTGATCACATCATCTCTCTGTCCTCGGACTCGTTGGTGTCGCAGTCGGCTCATCTGGAAGTCGTTCATCTCACTAATATTATGCCAAGCGAAGGTCTGGTGAGTGTCACAATGAACTGAATGTGGGTTATAGATTCAGAATTGTCCTTCCTTATCTACCTCTCTGCTGATGGTGAGAACTGTTTGCATTTATTAGATGATGTGATTGTTGGGTTGTATCAGCATATGGCGGGTTTACATGATGCTTTTTTGCTTACATATTTTAGTTTTTAATTTAGTTTAATGGCCAATAGCGGAGTAACATGTGCCAGACATAACTGCAATAAACAAGAGTGCGCCGTTCTCCATCACAAAAGCACCTTTAAAACCCAGCCATATCCTGATACACTGTAACAAGCCAACAATCACCGCATCTAATAAGTGATAACAGTTCTCACCCTAAGGCTGCGGTCACACTAAGCATCCCCCATTCTGCTTAAAATATGCAAGCAGGACATTTCTCTCCGCTGATTTCAGGCAGAAATACATATAGTCCATGGGGTCTGTGGGTTTCCATGGGTAACTGCTTTTAAGTAGATATAGTTTCCATTTTTCGGATTCCCATGTGGATCTAAGGCTGCATTTACACTACAGAGTTTCGCAGTTTATATGCAACTGCACAAATCTACATTATTAGACAATACAGTCAAAGAACAAATAAGAAAATGTTCATTGTAGAAGAACATGACAATGAAAATACATCAAACTTCCATGTTGCACATCTTATTACATCATGTATTATACTCCAGAGCTGCGCTCACTATTCTGCTGGTACAGTCACTGTGTACATACATTACATTACTTATCCTGTACTGATCCTGAGTTACATCCTGTATTATACTCCGGAGCTGCGCTCACTATTCTGCTGGTACAGTCACTGTGTACATACATTACATTACTTATCCTGTATTATACTCCAGAGCTGCACTCACTATTCTGCTGGTGCAGTCACTGTGTACATACATTACATTACTTATCCTGTACTGATCCTGAGTTACATCCTGTATTATACTCCGGAGCTGCGCTCACTATTCTGCTGGTACAGTCACTGTGTACATACATTACATTACTTATCCTGTATTATACTCCAGAGCTGCACTCACTATTCTGCTGGTGCAGTCACTGTGTACATACATTACATTACTTATCCTGTATTATACTCCAGAGCTGCGCTCACTATTCTGCTGGTGCAGTCACTGTGTACATATATTACATTACTTATCCTGTACTGATCCTGAGTTACATCCTGTATTATACTCCAGAGCTGCACTCACTATTCTGCTGGTACAGTCACTGTGTATATACATTACATTACTTATCCTGTACTGATCCTGAGTTACATCCTGTATTATACTCCAGAGCTGCGCTCACTATTCTGCTGGTACAGTGACTGTGTACATACATTACATTACTTATCCTGTACTGATCCTGAGTTACATCCTGTATTATACTCCAGAGCTGCGCTCACTATTCTGCTGGTACAGTCACTGTGTACATACATTACTTATCCTGTACTGATCCTGAGTTACATCCTGTATTATACTCAAGAGCTGCATTCACTATTCTGCTGGTGTCATATTCTCTGTACATGTGACTCGGACTTCTGGTATCAGGTATTATTTTAGGGGTCCTCTGATTTCTCCATCTCCAGTTGATTCCTGCATTTAGTTAACCCTTTATACTATCATACAGAGCGCCTGTAACCAAACAACTGTTTCCATGACTTCTATCCAGTGACTGATCCGGCCCGGTCGCCTCTTTCACGCTCCTCGCACAGTACCGGTTGTCTGGTTTAATGATTTTATAAGACAGGAAGGATTTGAGGATTTTTTTTCTTTGTTTAGTGAATCATCAAATGTGAATTTTCTGCACTGGTTTCCAGATTGAGAGTAAATGTCAACGTCTGGAGTCTACAACACAAGTGTATGATACAGCAGCATTGGAGGGGAAGCTGCACTATCCTCCACTGACTGCAGTGTGCAATGGTCTGCAGAGTGATAAGTGGAAACAGTCAGCATGTAGATTCAGTATAAAGTACACACCCGACCAAAGGACTGGGTTGGATAGAGATCATGGAGCTTAGTAAATAAGATATGCAGTGAGAAGCAGCTGTGTGAACATGTACTAAAAGAGAATATCAGTTGCAGATTAAGAGCCAATGGCCACCTGTATGCCCCTGTCCACTATGCCCACATGACAAATCAGAAATGCTGCCCTCTATGTGTCAGATTGTTCAACAGAGAAGCAGCGACAAGTCGTGATGGCAACATAGAGAGAGAGTCTGAAGTGATGCAAAAGGGGACAACAAGTCACAGAAGACAAAAGAGCAGCCCTAAGTGCTATAAACCACTGGAGACAACAAGAATCTGTACTGGGAGCTGTGGAAACCACAAGGATCTGGACTGGGAGCACTGGAAACCACAAGGATCTGGACTGGCAGCACTGGAAACCACAAGGATCTGTACTAAGAACAGTGGAGACTACATGGATCTTTACTGGGAGCACTGGAAACCACAAGGAGCTGGACTGGGAGCACTGGAGACTACAAGGATCTGTACTGGGAGCTATAGAGACTACAAGGATCTATACTAAGAACAGTAGAGACCACAAGGATCTGTACTAAGAACAGTGGAGATTACATGGATCTTTACTGGGAACACTGGAGACCACAAGGAGCTGGACTGGGAGCACTGGAAACCACAAGGATCTATACTGGGAACAATGGAGACTACAAGGATCTGTACTGGGAGCTATAGAGAATACAAGGATCTATACTAAGAACAGTAGAGACTACAAGGATCTTTTCTGGGAGCACTGGAGACAACAAGGGGCTGTACTGGGAGCTGTGGAAACCACAAGGATCTGTACTGGGAGCACTGGAAACCACAAGGAGCTGTACTGGGAACAATAGTGACCACAAGGAGCTGGACTGGGAGCACTAGAAACCACAAGGATCTATACTGGGAACAATGGAGACTACAATGATCTGTACTGGGAGCTATAGAGACTACAAGGATCTGTACTAAGAACAGTAGAGACTACAAGGATCTTTTCTGGGAGCACTGGAGACAACAAGGGGCTGTTCTGGGAGCTGTGAAAACCACATGGGTTTGTACTGGTAGCTGTGGAGACCACAAGTATCTGTACTGAGAACAATGGAGGTCTTGTGATTTGCACAACGGAGACCACAAGGATCTGTACTGGGAGTGCCGGAGACCACAAGGATCTGCACTGAGAACAATGGAGACCACAAGGATCTGTACTGGGAGTGCCGGAGACCACAAGGATCTGCACTGAGAACAATGGAGACCACAAGGATCTGTACTGGGAGTGCCGGAGACCACAAGGATCTGCACTGAGAACAATGGAGACCACAAGGATCTGTACTGGTTGCTGTGGAGAATACAAGGAGATGTACTGGGAACAATGGAGAATTTGCACAATGGAGACCACATTACATCCTTGATAAGCTGCAGTATCATTATGGATCTCTTGCACCGTGGTCAGAGCTATTTCCAGCATTGTTGCGGCCCCTTTAATAAGGTCCTTTCCAAGGTATCAGGAATCAGACCCCCACCAATCTGATATTAATGACTGATCCTAGATAAATATAAGAACTATACTCCCCCTCCCCCATCTGCAGTAATAGCCTGGCTGAATACACATTAAACACAATAGTTGCGGAGCAGGACAGGGCAAGGTCTTCTTCTTACCAGTAGGCGATGCGTCAACATTCAATGTTAAGCAGCAGCTGCAAAAGCCAGCACAATTGTATGGTACAGTAAAAGCAGAGGTATAAACCTGCGATGCTTTGTAAGACCGCATCTTGAATATCGGATTAAGTTTTAGGGTCCTTGCTTTAAATATTAAGGTAAGGAAGGAAGGGCTCAAAACTCTATTATTAGATTAGTGAATGTGAATAGAGGTCTAACGTGATGTACGGTGGAGGAGGAGATGATGATAGAAATCTATACAAGGCCAGCACATGGAATGGTCAAAGCAAGAATAATAAGAACAAAGCCTGGAAGGAGGAAAGACTATTCATCACTGAAGGATTCTTTACAGTAAGAGCAGTCGCACTCTGCAGTGTCCACCACAAGAGGGAGCCATAGCAGATACAATGACAGAAGTCACAAAAGGTAATTACTAATGCCACAATTAACAAGGGGTTACAGCCATTACCCCAGTGCTTGCCAGGCCAGAAGGGGCATCTGTTACTTCCCCATACCTCCCAACCGTCCCGATTTCCGCGGGACAGTCCCGATTTGGGTGACATGTCCCGCGGTCCCGGTTGGAGGGAGATATGTCCCGATTTCAACTCAGATCTGCGTCCAGAGGACGCAGATCTGAGTTGAACACATATGCGGCTGAAGCAAGGAGCTGACACAGGTCAGCTCCTCGCTTCGCCGCTGCCCGCCTCTCTCCCTGACACACGCGGCTGAAGCGAGGAGCTGACCTGTGTCAGCTCCTCGCTTAGCTGCTGCCGCCGGCTCCTGGCTTGTAGACGCGATGTACAAGCCAGGAGCCGGCGGCAGCAGCGAAGCGAGGAGCTGACACAGGTCAGCTCCTCGCTTCAGCCGCATGTGTCAGCGAGAGAGACGCAGCGGCGAAGCGAGCACGCGAGCAGCTTCAGCCGCATGTGTCAGGGAGAGAGGCGGGCAGAGAGCGGCGAGGGAGCGGAGGAGAAGGTAAGTTTAATGTGGAGGTGGAACGTGAATCTGGGGGCAGATGAAGGAGAGGACGGCATGACACTGGGGGCAGAGATGGAGAGGACATGAATCTGGGGGCAGAGATGGGGGACATGAATCTGGGGGCAGAGATGGAGGGACAGGAATCTGGGGGCAGAGATGTGGGACATGAATCTGGGGGCAGAGATGGAGGAGACATGAATCTGGGGGCAGAGATGGAGGGACATGAATCTGGGGGCAGATATGGAGGGACATGAATCTGGGGGCAGAGATGGAGAGGACATGAATCTGGGGGCAGAGATGGAGAGGACATGAATCTGGGGGCAGAGATGGAGAGGACATGAATCTGGGGGCAGAGATGGGGGACATGAATCTGGGGGCAGAGATGGAGGAGACATGAATCTGGGGGCAGAGATGGAGGGACATGAATCTGGGGGCAGAGATGGAGTGGACATGAAACTGGGGCAGAGATGGAGGGACATGAATCTGGGGGCAGAGATGGAGGAGACATGAATCTGGGGGCAGAGATGGAGAGGACATGAATCTGGGGGCAGAGATGGAGAGGACATGAATCTGGGGGCAGAGATGGAGGAGACATGAATCTGGGGGCAGAGATGGAGGGACATGAATCTGGGGGCAGATATGGAGGGACATGAATCTGGGGGCAGAGATGGAGTGGACATGAAACTGGGGCAGAGATGGAGGGACATGAATCTGGGGGCAGAGATGGAGGAGACATGAATCTGGGGGCAGAGATGGAGAGGACATGAATCTGGGGGCAGAGATGGAGAGGACATGAATCTGGGGGCAGAGATGGAGGAGACATGAATCTGGGGGCAGAGATGGAGGGACATGAATCTGGGGGCAGAGATGGAGTGGACATGAAACTGGGGGCAGAGATGGAGGGGACATGAATCTGGGGGAAGAGATGGGGACATGAATCTGGGGGCAGAGATGGAGGAGACATGAATCTGGGGGCAGAGATGGAGGGACATGAATCTGGGGGCAGAGATGGAGGGGACATGAAACTGGGGCAGAGATGGAGGGGACATGAATCTGGGGGCAGAGATGGAGAGGACATGAATCTGGGGGCAGAGATGGAGAGGACATGAATCTGGGGGCAGAGATGGAGGAGACATGAATCTGGGGGCAGAGATGGAGGGACATGAATCTGGGGGCAGAGATGGAGTGGACATGAAACTGGGGGCAGAGATGGAGGGGACATGAATCTGGGGGCAGAGATGGGTGGACATGAATCTGGGGGCAGAGATGGAGAGGACATGAATCTGGGGGCAGAGATGGAGGGGACATGAATCTGGGGGCAGAGATGTGGGGACATGAAACTGGGGGCAGAGATGGGGGACATGAATCTGGGGGCAGAGATGGAGGGGACATGAATCTGGGGGCAGAGATGGGGGACATGAATCTGGGGGCAGAGATGGAGAGGACATGAATCTGAGGGCAGAGATGGGGGACATGAATCTGGGGGCAGAGATGGAGGGACATGAATCTGGGGGCAGAGATGGAGTGGACATGAAACTGGGGCAGAGATGGAGGGGACATGAATCTGGGGGCAGAGATGGGGGGACATGAATCTGGGGGCAGAGATGGAGAGGACATGAATCTGGGGGCAGAGATGGAGAGGACATGAATCTGGGGGCAGAGATGGAGAGGACATGAATCTGAGGGCAGAGATGGGGGACATGAATCTGGGGGCAGAGATGGGAGACATGAATCTGGGGGCAGAGATGGAGGGACATGAATCTGGGGGCAGAGATGGAGGGGACATGAATCTGGGGGCAGAGATGGAAGAGGGACATGAAACTGGGGGCAGATGAAGGGTGTATATGAAAATGGGGGAGAGATGGAGGGGGACATGAATCTGGGGGCAGAGATGGAGAGGACATGAATCTGGGGGCAGAGATGTGGGGACATGAATCTGGAGGCAGAGATGGGAGACATGAATCTGGGGGCAGAGATGGAGGGACATGAATCTGGGGGCAGAGATGGAGAGGACATGAATCTGGGGGCAGAGATGGGGGACATGAATCTGGGGGCAGAGATGGAGAGGACATGAATCTGGAGGCAGAGATGGGAGACATGAATCTGGGGGCAGAGATGGAGGGACATGAATCTGGGGGCAGAGATGGAGAGGACATGAATCTGGGGGCAGAGATGGGGGACATGAATCTGGGGGCAGAGATGGAGAGGACATGAATCTGAGGGCAGAGATGGGGGACATGAATCTGGGGGAAGAGATGGGAGACATGAATCTGGGGGCAGAGATGGAGGGACATGAATCTGGGGGCAGAGATGGAGGGACATGAATCTGGGGGCAGAGATGGAGGGGACATGAAACTGGGGCAGAGATGGAGGGGACATGAATCTGGGGGCAGAGATGGAGAGGACATGAATCTGGGGGCAGAGATGGAGGAGACATGAATCTGGGGGCAGAGATGGAGGGACATGAATCTGGGGGCAGAGATGGAGTGGACATGAAACTGGGGGCAGAGATGGAGGGGACATGAATCTGGGGGCAGAGATGGGTGGACATGAATCTGGGGGCAGAGATGGAGAGGACATGAATCTGGGGGCAGAGATGGAGGGGACATGAATCTGGGGGCAGAGATGTGGGGACATGAAACTGGGGGCAGAGATGGGGGACATGAAACTGGGGGCAGAGATGGGGGACATGAATCTGGGGGCAGAGATGGAGGGGACATGAATCTGGGGGCAGAGATGGGGGACATGAATCTGGGGGCAGAGATGGAGAGGACATGAATCTGAGGGCAGAGATGGGGGACATGAATCTGGGGGCAGAGATGGAGGGACATGAATCTGGGGGCAGAGATGGAGTGGACATGAAACTGGGGCAGAGATGGAGGGGACATGAATCTGGGGGCAGAGATGGGGGGACATGAATCTGGGGGCAGAGATGGAGAGGACATGAATCTGGGGGCAGAGATGGAGAGGACATGAATCTGGGGGCAGAGATGGAGAGGACATGAATCTGAGGGCAGAGATGGGGGACATGAATCTGGGGGCAGAGATGGGAGACATGAATCTGGGGGCAGAGATGGAGGGACATGAATCTGGGGGCAGAGATGGAGGGGACATGAATCTGGGGGCAGAGATGGAAGAGGGACATGAAACTGGGGGCAGATGAAGGGTGTATATGAAAATGGGGGAGAGATGGAGGGGGACATGAATCTGGGGGCAGAGATGGAGAGGACATGAATCTGGGGGCAGAGATGTGGGGACATGAATCTGGAGGCAGAGATGGGAGACATGAATCTGGGGGCAGAGATGGAGGGACATGAATCTGGGGGCAGAGATGGAGAGGACATGAATCTGGGGGCAGAGATGGGGGACATGAATCTGGGGGCAGAGATGGAGAGGACATGAATCTGGAGGCAGAGATGGGAGACATGAATCTGGGGGCAGAGATGGAGGGACATGAATCTGGGGGCAGAGATGGAGAGGACATGAATCTGGGGGCAGAGATGGGGGACATGAATCTGGGGGCAGAGATGGAGAGGACATGAATCTGAGGGCAGAGATGGGGGACATGAATCTGGGGGAAGAGATGGGAGACATGAATCTGGGGGCAGAGATGGAGGGACATGAATCTGGGGGCAGAGATGGAGGGACATGAATCTGGGGGCAGAGATGGAGGGGACATGAAACTGGGGCAGAGATGGAGGGGACATGAATCTGGGGGCAGAGATGGAGAGGACATGAATCTGGGGGCAGAGATGGAGGAGACATGAATCTGGGGGCAGAGATGGAGGGACATGAATCTGGGGGCAGAGATGGAGTGGACATGAATCTGGGGGCAGAGATGGAGGGGACATGAATCTGGGGGCAGAGATGGGTGGACATGAATCTGGGGGCAGAGATGGAGAGGACATGAATCTGGGGGCAGAGATGGAGGGACATGAATCTGGGGGCAGAGATGGAGAGGACATGAAACTGGGGCAGAGATGGAGGGGACATGAATCTGGGGGCAGAGATGGAGAGGACATGAATCTGGAGGCAGAGATGGGAGACATGAATCTGGGGGCAGAGATGGAGGGACATGAATCTGGGGGCAGAGATGGAGAGGACATGAATCTGGGGGCAGAGATGGGGGACATGAATCTGGGGGCAGAGATGGAGAGGACATGAATCTGAGGGCAGAGATGGGGGACATGAATCTGGGGGAAGAGATGGGAGACATGAATCTGGGGGCAGAGATGGAGGGACATGAATCTGGGGGCAGAGATGGAGGGACATGAATCTGGGGGCAGAGATGGAGGGACATGAATCTGGGGGCAGAGATGGAGAGGACATGAATCTGGGGGCAGAGATGGAGGGACATGAATCTGGGGGCAGAGCTGGAAGAGGGACATGAAACTGGGGGCAGATGAAGGGTGTATATGAAACTGGGGGAGAGATAGAGGGGGGACATATAATTTACGGGTGACTGTAGGAGGATTATACTGTGTGCGGGCACATGAAAAATTAACGAGTGGGCGGGGTCAACACAAAAGTGGGCGGGGCTAAATTTGCCGCGGCGTGCTACGCGACCCGCACATTTTGTCCCTCTTTCGGTTCTTCAAAAGTTGGGAGGTATGCTTCCCATGAGCCATAAGTCATGGGCACAAATGATGTAACTTTATGGATTTTGGAGTGAGACAGGGGGGCAGAAAATAAAAAGGAACCTGTCTGCATGTTTCACTGTGTGAACATAGGTGGCACTGGCCATGGGACCCTAGAAGCCTTGACCCCAGATGGCAGCCCAAACTGTTACAATGTAACCCACCTTTGTATACTGAAAGTCTGTCCTTCATTCAATCCCATTGACTTTGTGATTTTTTCCCCCACTATTTTCAAGATGGGTGTTTGCAGTAAGTGAATGGAAACCCATTCTGACCTAATACTTCCCAGAGCAGAGGGTTTGTTACAATGTCTTGACCGTCCTCTGTGAGCAGCACAAATTTCTCTCCTGTATTAAAACTGTTACAATGTATCGGTGCAGGTACCGTGTATCAGTTGTGTTCAGCTTTGGGTCATAGGTATTAGGGGTTTTTAGCCTTAAGGACAGCGGAGATCATTAAAGTCTATTAGACAAATGGTAACATGAGTAACATGATGAATGATTTATTAAAAATGGCGCACATTTGCGGTAGGGTATTATCTGATGTTGTGTTTCTGGTGGATATGAGCAAAAGGGTAACAATGTTTAGACCTTGTGTCTTTCAGGCCCCATGTCTTACCATCCACTACAGCCGAGAACATGAGACGACCAACATTTTATAGACATTGCTATTGGCTATCTCATACATAAATGTGACTTGTAATTATTTAGCATATGATTAGTTATGCAGATTCTAGTCATGCAACTGCATTGTTACTGTTTTGCTCTTACAAATCCACCTTTGGCTTTGAGCACTACCTGAATCCTTCTGGAAATGCTCTCGATCAGATTCAAGCATGTCTTGACCGAAATCTAATCCCAGGTCCCTTCTACACGTTCTCAATGTTGGTACATACTGGTTGAAACACTTGGTTACAAATACAGCTTTTTCTTCTAACCACAAATCTTGGATTGGGTTGAGGTCTGGGGACTGTGGGGGCCAATCCAGCACCTCTAATCCATTGTCAGCGAACCATTTCTTTTCTACTCTTGACGTATGCTTTGGGACGCTGTACTGCTGGATCACTATGTCATCCTTTTTATACCTATAGTACTTGAATGTACAAAGTAACTCATCTTGTACAGCTCAACATTGAGGCCACCATCAATCCGGGTCAATTATCCAACGCCTTTGTCTGTGAAACAACCCCATATCATCAGGCTTCCTCCAGTAAACTTGATAATCCCTTCAATTTCTCAAGCCATCTTTTCCTTTGATTCTTCAAGACTCATTTTCACCCAATCTTCTACTGTCCACTTATGGTACTTTAAAAACTCGAACTGACACAGAATTGGTCTGTGATGGTTTAATGTCCGTTGCCGTCCCCCTATAACGGAAGATGGCAACGGACATTAACGGACATGGTTATTGTGAATGTCCACTAGCAATACTGTTACATGACATGAATCTGCATAACTAATCATATGTTAAATAGTTGGAAGTCAAATTTATGTATGAGATACCCTAGATGATTGTCTATAACGTGATGGTAGTCTCAGGTCTGAAACTGTAGTGGATGGCGAGATATAGAGCCTGAAAGTCACAAGGTCTTAACATTGTTACCCTTTTGCTCCTCGGTGTATGAGCTGCTGACCAGGTGATGCTTTTCTCTTTCAGGGGATGTACATCAAATCCACATACGACGGACTACACGTCATCACAGGGACCACAGAAAATGTAAGTGCAATGATCCATCCTCTGTAATGTCGTATTTGTGTCAGATCTGTGAGCAGTGTCATAAGTGACGTCATCATCCATAATAAGGAGCAACACAGATCTGATACACTGGGGGTTATAAAAAATATGCAATTGCCTGGTGTGATGGGCTTTTTTATGCTGTCTGTGTGCTCGAGGGTACCTGCGCCATTTTTTGCCTTATAGGGTCCTGGGGGATCAGGGTAACGGGCAGCGACGGCAATGCAGAGTTTGTGGACACAGGGGAAGCACAGCAGACATTATAACCCTGAAAAGGGAAATTATCCCTGTAAATCACCATACAACACCCCCTTCCCCCAGAGAAGAAGGTGATGAGACCCCTCAGTACAGGTGCGGCCCGCTCTCTATAGCCCAGGCTGCCGAATAGATTTGCGCAGTTGCCGTGCACTCTCTCTGAACTCTGCGCTCTCACGGCCTGTGTGATTTTGTCACATTTAATCTGTGCGCTCGGTGGGATGCGGAATCGTCTCGGAGCTCCCATCGCTGGTTAATTACGACGCCTTGAACTTCCCTGACAGTAACGTCTTAATAATCCTGAGGCTCAAAGGATAAAACCGGAATCACCGGCTGAACTTTTCCAGCGATGAGAAACGCTTCATTGCTGTGAAATCCCAGGGTGACGCCGCCAGGGATACGAGAACCGCAGTCTGTGTGGTGAGAAGAGACCCATAATCACTACCAGGCAGCGAAATACCCTATGGGATACATTAAAGGGGAACTCCATCACCAACATGAAAGTCGGGGCTTTACTTTATAACATACTTTGTGTTTCAGTCATTCACCATTTTCTAGATTTCTGCCTTCGCCAATGGATTTAGTATAGCGAATCCCATCCACACGTTGCAGAAAAATCTGTGCAGCGAATATGTGCCGCGATTTCCTAAACTGGAAGTCTCAGCATGTCAATTATAGTTACAGAAACGCCGGCGGTTTCCCTATAGGTATAAGGGAAGCCTTCCTGGACTCTCTATATAAAACGCTTTGGGGAAAAACCACGTCGCCTTTCGGTTGCATTTTTTTTTCATTGCAGCCTGCTACAAGGGGCCTTAGCCTAAGAGGACATTCACACGGAGGAAGTTGGCACTGATTCTGGCACGATAGCTCACGTCAGAATCAGCGCTGAAAAAAGATTCCCATTGACTTCAATGAGTTCCGAACGGAAAATGGAACCCATTGAAGTCAATGGGAGTCTTTTTTCAGTGCTGACTCTAACAATCGTTATTGTGCCAAAATCAACGCCAACTTCCTCCGTGTGAATGCCCCCTTAGAGACAAACTAATTCGGTCCTACTCACAGCTGAGGGCTTGTTACAATTGTATCCAGTCTAGACAATGCTCTGTGAGTTATACATTGCACACATCTCTCCTGTTCTCTAGTTGTTACAGTGTATCAGTGCAGGCAAAATGTATCATGCTGTTACATGAAAAGTGCAGAACGTTCCTTTATTAAACCTTAACCCCCCTCCCCCTCATACACAACCCCCCCTTTATATTACACCCCCTTCAATCTAGATCTGTAACTTATGCACTTTGCCCCGATCAGGGTCTTTGCTCCAGGTTGTCTGTTTCTGGATTCGTTTCTTACTTTTTCCTTTTTTCTTGTAGTCTCCTGCCGACCAGTGCAAGAAAATCCATGCGGGGGACGAGGTTATTCAGGTGAACCATCAGACGGTGGTGAGTAGCGTGCTCAGAATTTCTTTATTTATAATGTGAACTGGTAATAAAAAGAAGCAGAAAATAAGACATTGGTTCTGTGCTGAGCACCTGCAGAGTCTCACTTAAAGGGTAACTCCACCAATTATATAGTCCCACATTCCCCTGCTACCGCTCACTATGGTCACCCGTTCAAGAGTTCCACAATGTGACAAATTGACTCTTTACATTCATTTCTTCCAGATGTCTCATTGATATCAGTGAACGAGATTGTAACAACCACGCCATGGCGGTGTGATGCTGCAACGTCATTGAGTAATGAGTCTGATGAGTGGCAGATGGGGCGAGGGCTAAGATCTAAGGGATATAAGAAGGGGACAGAATGGTGGCCAAGCTGGCTGGAGCAGTTAACCCTGTAACCACCCTATTTAGAGGGAATGGCTCTAGTCTATATATGACATATGTGATATGAGCGTCAGGCAGTAACTGTGACCCTTGTTCATCCTTGCTCTGCTTTAGTATGTTTATCTGTCAGTATAATGATGATATATTCCTTATGGGATAGAGAAATGGTCAAAGATGATATGAACACTTGAAGCCATTCCACAATGGCGCTGGGGGGAGGGTGGCGAATTATCACTGAAATACAGGAATGTGCTGGAATTGGATACATAATATCAGTGCATTAGAAAAGGAAGGGGGGAGCTAGAAGTACTTGGACCCCAATGTACTATATGTAATGACCCCCACCACCACCATGTGCATGTATTGTGCTGATCTTCTTTGGAGTATCATTTGGGCCCCTGGATCAAATGTAACCTCCGCACACCATAGTGTTTAGGCCAGCACAACAACTTAGGCCGTGACTGCTGTCGCGTGATCACAGATTACTGTGTTGCCTTGTGACTCTTTCACTTATGTTAGTAAATGAAGTTGCAATGTGACCCTAAGGGTAAGTTCAGACGGGGTTTTTGGTCAGGATTTTAAGGCCGTATCTGCCTCAAAATCCTGACCATTGATTTCAGTGGGAGCTGGTCAGTTCTTTTTTCCAGGAGCCGTTTCTTCCAGTTCCCGGAAAAAAAGAAGCGAGGTACTCATTCTTCAGGCCGAGTTGCCTCGCGAAGACACTCCCTCCTCCCGACTAGGCCCATTCATTGGGCCTAATCCACAGCAGAGTGCGTGACTGGATGTCGGTGCAGTGCACCAGCTGTCAGTCACGGCTACTGGCTTTTGGACCGGAACCCGAGGCAGCCTCTGCCTCAGGTCCAAAAAACCCCATCTGAACTTACCCTGAGGGTTTTGCAACCGTGACCTCTACTTGCAAAAAGTCAAACATTGCTCAACTTTTTTTGCAACGGTCCAGACACCCTCTGGTGTCAGTGCAACTCCATTTACTAACCTGAGTCAAAGATTTGCAGGGCGACGCAGCGATCTTTGGTTACACGCCGGCATTCATGGCTAAAGTCCATCTTGTACAATGTAATTCTGCAACCTTCTAGCATATGTTCTGTTTCAATAAGAGGCAGAGCCCCTGATGCCCCTGGGTCCTGATGTAAAATCTGTGCCAGACCAGAACTATAATGTATTTTTTATAGTACTGGTCCCCTGATATTGGAAGAGATACCCGCAAGGAGGAATTTAGTCTCTGCCAGTTATAGTATAAAGCTGTCAGAAACTCACAGACACCATCATAGTCTATGTGTCCGCTAGTTTCCCACAGATAACTGCTTTTTCCGACCCGAATGACGGAGAACCGCACACTAGCGTGAACCTACCATAGCGTAATATCCACAGCTGTGTTTGTTACAATTGTATCCAGTGTTCACATCAATAGCACACATCTCTCCCTGGTTCTAATAGTTGTTACAATGTATCTTTGCAGGTATTATGTATCATACTGGATTCCCAACAACCCTCAGCTAGTACCAAACCCTCAGCTGTAAAAAAATATTAGTTGAGGTTGTGTTGTCAGTCACTGAGAACAAACAGAGATCTTGAATGTGATGAGGAATTAAAGAAAAAGTCCATTAGAAAGTTGCTTATACTTGATACAGTAAGTATATAGGATGACATCTAGGCTGCTTTCTACCATCGAGCCCCTGCTGATAGAGCCATCGGAGTGTTACATGTTACAGGGCAGCGCTCCGAATTCACATGGCTCAGAAATCAGCGCGACTGTTCCAGATCTGTGTTTCATTGCGCTTCGCGAGTTTCATATATCACAGATGGTTAAAATGCAAAACTGGATTTCCTCAACCTCTTGTTCGTGTCGAGTCTCAGTCTGTGAACGGCTTTTTTGGAGAGATTTCAAGAATTCCTAATTACAGCTGTGTTGTCAAAATACCCGGCTCATGGCGTCCAAATGAATGTGCCGCTAATATGGAAATCCGCTCTGTTTCCTGCAAACATGTTTTCGCTGCGCTCGGATCTGGAGTTTAATTAGCGACTTCAACAGTAAAACGTATTTTATAGCCGCATATTATCTGCTGTTCTCCTGCAGCCTCATTAAACACTTCATTGGAGGAGGCCGGCGGTGCAGACGCGTTCCACCGCTCAGCGCAAGCAAACCCCAGCCGGGCAGCGACTCGGGAACTAATTATACAGTGTATATCCCACATCTCTGCTGATGTCACCCTGTGGATGGGGAACAGACTGCCTACTATGTGCGGATTCATATCCCTGGATTTCTTCTGGGCTACAACCTTGCACTGATATATTACATGACTATGAATAAGATATAAGATGTTGTTCCAGAAATGGCGCCCTCCTGTCCATAGGTTGTGCCTGGTATTGCAACTTAACCTTAGTGACTGTGACATTTTCATTGCTGGGATCCTGGATTTGAATCCAAAATCTGCATGGAGTTTGTATGGGGTTTTCATGCCCAATCGCCAAAAATACTGTATACTGATGGGTAAATTGGCTTTCTGTGAAACGCCTGACCCTTGTGGGTGTTGGGGATGAGCGCCTATATGGCAGCCTAGGACTCTACAACATTCTCTGCTCTTTTAGTCCCTTGGCAAGAAAAGCACATAGCAAATGTTTGTCATTGTCATCATTGATCCAATTTCAACCCTGAAGATACTTCTACCAAGTGGATACAATGATAATGGAAACCTGTCAGTCTGTGATACAGCTGGGTTGTATAAAATAAAGGGGAACTCCAGAGAAATAAGTTAGAGGATGATAGATTCACACCATGCAATTCTTAAAGGGTCAATAGCATATTTATATTTAATGGGAGGAATTCATCAAAGTGCCTATGCCTATGCCAAAGATGCGCCACAGCCCCATTCTGTGCCTCTCCTGACACTTTTCGTGCATGTGGGCAGAGCAAGTTATGCCATGCCAGTTTCCTAATGTGTTATAATGGAAATTTACACCAGTTCCCTACTGGAGTAGATGTCCATTCTGCAGCAGTATCTCTCCACTGTCAGAAAGGTGGAGAGTCTTCGCTGGTCTGTGAGGGATGCCTCCTTGACAGTATTCTTCCATAGCCTTGTACTGTCAGATGGCACCGGAGATTCAATGCACTGTCAACTTACTTGCAGTATATTATACCGTCCATCTCCAAGGACATAAAAATGTTGCACTACAGGGTGGCCATTGACATGCATAACGATCCTTGTAATTGTAGGATGGGAGCTGCATTTGCAGACTCATAATGGAGGTCCAAATGGTGCCTAATAAGGATGGTCTTACACGGCCGTAATGGGCTTTAATTGAGGGTTTTCAATTGCGGACCATTTGCGGACACATTATATTCAATGCGGCCTCTTACACCACTGGATATTTTATCTGTGGTGTGGCCAGGCTGCAACCGTGGTCTGCAATTTATAGAACATGTCCGTAATGGCTGTGAATTGCGGCACTGCATGGACTCGCCCATAGAACTCTATGGGGGAGTGCGTCAGGACACAGACATCTGCGGAGCTTATGTTGCCGATCAGCAACTAGTGTTGCTAATCAGCAACTTGCGGACTGTACATTCAATACGGTCGTGTAAGACCAGCCTAAGACATATGGGCAGGGGCTCTATTCCTGAGATTACACCTTTAAAGAAGAACTCCAGCTAAAAGACTTTTGTTCCCTTGTCTATAACAATCTGCTTTTCCTTTTTATGAATGCAACTCTGAAAGATGTAACTAAAGTACAAGGATTTACAAAGTTATTCCGAGTTCTGTTGAGATCATGTGGAGCACTCCTTCAGGTACATGCTGGGAGACGTCTGCTCACGCCTATCCATCAGTCATTGACTTCAAATACTTGGGACCATACCTGCCATAAAAGCCTTAGAATGCCTCCTTAGGTACGGTGAGGCAAGTCACCCCCCGTCACTGGCAGGGGGTGCAGCTGCTGTATAAGGAATTCCATTTTTAGCATCCATGTGACCACTTAGCAGTAATCAATAAAGTCTTTAGAGCGCTCGTCATTTCCATTAGAGAGTACAAAATAATTTGCTGGCTTCAGCTTGTGAGACCCAAGAGTGATCAATATCTGCTGATACCCTGCCATTAGCAAGTCACAGCCGGCAAGTCTAATATATGACTCCAGAGCTTCTCATCATTACCTCAAGATTGTGCTCATTATTATATCATAGAGCTCTATGGACCCCAGAGCCTGGAAAATGGAATCTCTGGGAAGAGAAATCCAAACGTCTAATATTCCCTGCAATCTCTGAGCCCCCTAAATAATCTTCTAGAAAAGAAATGTACTAACACTGAAAAATTCACAACTAGTCCAGAATATTGTTCCCTATGTACAAGAATATACTGCTATGATACTGCTCCTCTGTACAAGAATATAACTACTATAATACTACTCCTATGCACAAGAATATAACTACTATAATACTACCTCCTATGTACAAGAATATAACTACTATAATACTGCCCCTATGTACAGGAATATAACTACTATAATCATGTTCCTATGTACAAGAATATAACTGCTATAATACTGCTCCTATGTACAAGAATATAACTGCTATAATACTACTCCTATGTACAAGAATATAACTACTATAATACTACTCCTATGTGCAAGAATATAACTAATATAATACTGCCTCTATGTACAAGAATATAACTATTATAATACTGCCCCTATGTACAAGAATATAACAACTATAATACTGTCCCCTATGTACAAGAATATAACTACTATAATACTGCCTCCTATGTACAAGAATATAACTACTATAATACTGCCCCCTATGTACAAAAACATTACTACTGTAATACTGCTCCTATGGACAAGAATATATCTACTATAATACTACTCCTATATACAAGAATATAACTACTATAATACTGTTCCTATGTACAAGAATATAACTACTATAATACTGCCTCTTATGTACAAGAATATAACTATTATAATACTTCCTCCTATATACAAGAATATAACTACTATAATACTGCTCCTATATACAAGAATATAACTACTATAATACTGCTCCTATGTACAAGAATATAACTACTATAATACTGCTCCTATATACAAGAATATAACTACTATAATACTACTCCTATGTACAAGAATATAACTACTAGAATACTACTCCTATGTACAAGAATATAACTACTATAATACTGCCTCCTATGTACAAGAATTTAACTACTATAATACTGCTCCTATGTTCAAGAATATAACTACTATAATACTGCTCCTATGTTCAAGAATATAACTACTATAATACTACCTCCTGTGTACAAGAATATAACTACTATAATACTACTCCTGTGTACAAGAATATAACTACTATAATACTGCTCCTATATACAAGAATATAACTACTATAATACTACTCCTATGTACAAGAATATAACTACTAGAATACTACTCCTATGTACAAGAATATAACTACTATAATACTACCTCCTATGTACAAGAATATAACTACTATAATACCACTCCTGTGTACAAGAATATAACTACTATAATACTGCTCCTATGTACAAGAATATAACTACTATAATACTACCTCCTATGTACAAGAATATAACTACTATAATACTGCCCCCTATGTACAAGAATATAACTACTATAATACTGCTCCTATGTACAAGAATATAACTACTATAATACTACCTCCTATGTACAAGAATATAACTACTATAATACTGCTCCTATGTACAAGAATATAACTACTATAATACTACCTCCTATGTACAAGAATATAACTACTATAATACTACCCCCCATGTACAAGAATATAACTACTATAATACTGCTCCTATGTACAAGACTATAACTACTATAATACTACCTCCTGTGTACAAGAATATAACTACTATAATACTACTCCTGTGTACAAGAATATAGCTACTATAATACTGCTCCTATGTACAAGAATATAGCTACTATAATACTGCTCCTATGTACAAGAATATAACTACTATAATACCTACTCCTATGTACAAGAATATAAGTACTATAATACTGCCTCCTATGTACAAGACTATAACTACTATAATACTACTCCTGTGTACAAGAATATAACTACTATAATACTGCTCCTATGTACAAGAATATAACTACTATAATACTACCTCCTATGTACAAGAATATAACTACTATAATACTACCCCCCATGTACAAGAATATAACTACTATAATACTGCTCCTATGTACAAGACTATAACTACTATAATACTACCTCCTGTGTACAAGAATATAACTACTATAATACTACTCCTGTGTACAAGAATATAGCTACTATAATACTGCTCCTATGTACAAGAATATAGCTACTATAATACTGCTCCTATGTACAAGAATATAACTACTATAATACCTACTCCTATGTACAAGAATATAAGTACTATAATACTGCCTCCTATGTACAAGACTATAACTACTATAATACTACTCCTGTGTACAAGAATATAACTACTATAATACTGCTCCTATGTACAAGAATAGAACTACTATAATACTGCTCCTATATACAAGAATATAACTACTATAATACTACTCCCATGTACAAGAATATAACTACTATAATACTACCTCCTATGTACAAGAATATAACTACTATAATACTGCTCCTATGTACAAGACTAAAACTACTATAATACTGCTCCTATGTACAAGAATATAACTACTATAATACTGCTACTATGTACAAGAATATAACTACTATAATACTGCTCCTATGTACAAGAATATAACTACTATAATACTGCCCCCTATGTACAAAAATATTACTACTGTAATACTGCCCCTATGTACAAGAAGAGTAGAACTGTGATTTCTGTTCTGGAGGTGACTGGAGCTGTTAGGTTATAAAATGATTTTGTCACCTGGTGTATGATGTAATGTAACCATCTATTACTATGTAATGTTGCACATGTTGTTACAATGTATCTGCGAGTTTTTGCGCCTTCTCTGGCCCATAGTATGTGTAGGTGCTCCAGAGCCCGGGAAATATCAAAGTGTAGACACAGCGATTTTCTTCTGTTTTTTTTTTTTTTTTTATAAATTTGCTTTTGTTTTTTGGGGATTTTTCTTGCTCTAATTATTCTGTAGCAGAAACATCGGTGACAACTTTCATGTTTAGCGCTGAACTGATTTTTCTTTTTCTTCCTGGAATATTCCGCCTGTCACAGATCAGAAATCTCGCTCCGTTTTGCCGCGTATCTGGGGAATTTTCTTTGAAGTGCGCCTTAATTATTCTCTGCGTCTTTGTACAGCGACGTCTCTGGGATCCCACATTACAGGCAGTGCGTTGAGTCTTCATCTCTTCTACTCCATTATGACACATCCCTTCCTCCATGGTGGTGCCGTCCTTTATCTTCTAACGCCGCGGTAGTCACGACTCCTGTAATATACATATTAAATATGGAAACGACACGCGAGCAATCTCAGTGATAACACAATGACTTAGTCATGCATAATAATGAGCCGCTGTATCCAAACCTAGCATGTGTGATACTCTCTGCTGACCTACTGTATCTAATCCTATCATATATATGATGCTGTCTGATGAGCTGTGTATCTAATCCTAACGTGTAATGCTGACTGCTAAGCCATGTATCTAATCCTAGCATTTGAGATTCTTACTGCTAAGCTATATATGTAATCTCATATGATACTGTCTGTTGAGATGTGTATCTAATTTTATCATGTGTGATACTGTCTGCTAACCTGCTGTATCTAAGCCTATCTTGTGTGATACACAATCAGATATACATCTAATACCCATTATACCTGTGGATACGTCTTTGCTTTTCTGGAATTGACCTCTTTACAGGATTTCTTATCATCCCGCAAAGCTTTGGCGCTCACCTTCCCGGATAGCGGACATTACACCCTGTTATTTCTTGTATTCTACATTTCGGCAGCTGGTCCTGCCACTGAGTATGATATTAAAAGGGATCAATCATGTAAATGGTGACTTATCTTACCTCATACGCTGCTGGGATTGTCATGTGGTACTGTCTGCTGACTCATGTGATACTTACTGCTGTATCTAATCCTATAATATATGATGTATCTCATTTGTTTCTCCATTTAGGTGGGATGGCAATTGAAAAATTTAGTTAATGCCCTAAGGGAAGACCCCAATGGAGTTATCCTGACACTGAAGAAGAGACCACAGAACACCTTAGCATCAGCACCTGCACTTCTAAAGAATGTGAGATGGAAACCACTCGCACTACAGGTACCAGCTTAGTAAGGGCCTAGAATACAGAAATAGAAGAGTCACTGTCACATTACATTACTAATCCTGTACTAATCCTGAGTTACATCCTGTATTATACTCCAGAGCTGCACTCACTATTCTGCTGGTGCAGTCACTGTGTGCATACATTACATTACTTATCCTGTACTGATCCTGAGTTACATCCTGTATTATACTCCAGAGCTGCACTCACTATTCTGCTGGTGCAGTCACTGTGTGCATACATTACATTACTTATCCTGTACTGATCCTGAGTTACATCCTGTATTATACTTCAGAGCTGCACTCACTATTCTGCTGGTGCAGTCACTATTTACATGCATTACGTTACTTATCCTGTACTGATCCTGAGTTATAGCCTGTATTACACTCCAGAGCTGCACTCACTATTCTGCTGGTGCAGTCACTGTATACATACATTACATTACTTATCCTGTACTGATCCTGAGTTACATCCTGTATTATACTCCAGAGCCGCACTCACTATTCTGCTGGTGCAGTCACAGTGTACATACATTACATTACTTATCCTGTACTGATCCTGAGTTACATCCTGTATTATACTCCAGAGCTGCGCTCACTATTCTGCTGGTACAGTCACTGTGTACATACATTACATTACTTATCCTGTACTGTTCCTGAGTTACATCCTGTATTATACTCCAGAGTTGCGCTCACTATTCTGCTGGTACAGTCACTGTGTACATACATTACATTACTTATCCTGTACTGTTCCTGAGTTACAGCCTGTATTATACTCCAGAGTTGCGCTCACTAGTCTGCTGGTGCAGTCACTGTGTACATACATTACATTACTTATCCTGTACTGATCCTGAGTTACATCCTGTATTATACTCCAGAGCTGCACTCACTATTCTGCTAGTGCAGTCACTGTGTACATACATTACATTACTTATCCTGTACTGATCCTGAGTTACATCCTGTATTATACTCCAGAGCTGCACTCACTATTCTGCTGGTACAGTCACTGTGTACATACATTACATTACTTATCCTGTACTGATCCTGAGTTAGATCCTGTATTATACTCCAGAGCTGCACTCACTATTCTGCTGGTGCAGTCACTGTGTACATACATTGCATTACTTATCCTGTACTGATCCTGAGTTAGATCCTGTATTATACTCCAGAGCTGCACTCACTATTATGCTGGTGCAGTCACTGTGTACATACATTACATTACTTATCCTGTACTGATCCTGAGTTACATCCTGTATTATACTCCAGAGCTGCACTCACTATTCTGCTGGTGCAGTCACTGTGTACATACATTACATTACTTATCCTGTACTGATCCTGAGTTACATCCTGTATTATACTCCAGAGCTGCGCTCACTATTCTGCTGGTACAGTCACTGTGTACATACATTACATTACTTATCCTGTACTGATCCTGAGTTACATCCTGTATTATACTCCAGAGCTGCGCTCACTATTCTGCTGGTACAGTCACTGTGTACATACATTACATTACTTATCCTGTACTGATCCTGAGTTACATCCTGTATTATACTCCAGAGCCGCACTCACTATTCTGCTGGTACAGTCACTGTGTACATACATTACATTACTTATCCTGTACTGATCCTGAGTTACATCCTGTATTATACTCCAGAGCCGCGCTCACTATTCTGCTGGTGCAGTCACTGTATACATACATTACATTACTTATCCTGTACTGATCCTGAGTTACATCCTGTATTATACTCCAGAGCTACTCTCACTATTCTGCTGGTGCAGTCACTGTGTACATACATTACATTACTTATCCTGTACTGATCCTGAGTTACAGCCTGTATTATACTCCAGAGTTGCGCTCACTATTCTGCTGGTGCAGTCACTGTGTATATACATTACATTACTTATCCTGTACTGATCCTGAGTTATAGCTTGTATTATACTCCAGAGCTGCACTTACTAGTCTGCTGGTGCAGTCACTGTGTACATACATTACATTACTTATCCTGTACTGATCCTGAGTTACATCCTGTATTATACTCCAGAGCTGCACTCACTATTTTGCTGGTGCAGTCACTGTGTACATACATTACATTACTTATCCTGTACTGATCCTGAGTTACATCCTGTATTATACTCCAGAGTTGCACTCACTATTTTGCTGGTGCAGTCACTGTGTACATACATTACATTACTTATCCTGTACTGATCCTGAGTTACATCCTGTATTATACTCCAGAGCTGCACTCACTATTCTGCTGGTGCAGTCACTGTGTACATACATTACATTACTTATCCTGTACTGATCCTGAGTTACATCCTGTATTATACTCCAGAGCCGCACTCACTATTCTGCTGGTGCAGTCACTGTGTACATACATTACATTACTTATCCTGTACTGATCCTGAGTTACATCCTGTATTATACTCCAGAGCTGCACTCACTATTCTGCTGGTGCAGTCACTGTGTACATACATTACATTACTTATCCTGTACTGTTCCTGAGTTATAGCTTGTATTATACTCCAGAGCTGCACTCACTATTCTGCTGGTACAGTCACTGTGTACATACATTACATTACTTATCCTGTACTGATCCTGAGTTACATCCTGTATTATACTCCAGAGCTGCACTCACTATTCTGCTGGTACAGTCACTGTGTACATACATTACATTACTTATCCTGTACTGATCCTGAGTTACATCCTGTATTATACTCCAGAGCTGCACTCACTATTCTACTGGTGCAGTCACTGTGTACATACATTACATTACTTATCCTGTACTGATCCTGAGTTACATCCTGTATTATACTCCAGAGCTGCACTCACTATTCTGCTGGTACAGTCACTGTGTACATACATTACACTACTTATCCTCTACTGATCCTGAGTTACATCCTGTATTATACTCCAGAGCTGCGCTCACTATTCTGCTGGTACAGTCACTGTGTACATACATTACATTACTTATCCTGTACTGATCCTGAGTTACATCCTGTATTATACTCCAGAGCTGCGCTCACTATTCTGCTGGTACAGTCACTGTGTACATACATTACATTACTTATCCTGTACTGATCCTGAGTTACATCCTGTATTATACTGCAGAGCTGCGCTCACTATTCTGCTGGTGCAGTCACTGTGTACATACATTACATTACTTATCCTGTACTGATCCTGAGTTACATCCTGTATTATACTCCAGAGCTGCGCTCACTATTCTGCTGGTACAGTCACTGTGTACATACATTACATTACTTATCCTGTACTGATCCTGAGTTACATCCTGTATTATACTCCAGAGCTGCACTCACTTTTCTGCTGGTACAGTCACTATGTACATACATTACATTACTTATCCTTCACTGATCCTGAGTCACATCCTGTATTATACCCCAGAGCTGCACTCATATTTCTGAATGAGGAGTGACTGTGGCAGATGTATTATAATAGTCTATAAGCAGTGCAGTTTTTATATTCCAGGGACAACATTAGATTACAATACAATATAAAGCTGATTGGTTACTTTGGTTACTACGTCAGTCAGTTTTGTTTCAGACTGTGTTAATAAACCTGGCCTGTGGTGTCTCTCAGTATTGGACAGTGTGCAGACTCGTCCCTGGTGTTCTAATATTTATTTGGATCCGCTTGTCTCGCTATTTGCAGTTAATCCGTCTCTTCGCCTTCCGTGTGGTTCCATCCTGAGATTTGTGGACATTCTCCTCTCGGCAGGGCGCAGCAGATTAATCTATAATTCTCCGGCGCTGGCTGCGGCGCTTTTCTATATTTAGCTGCTGGTTCTTCATCTTTTATAGTTTGTGCAGCAGAAATAGACAATTTACTGATGGGGGTGGTGGAGATTCGGGGCAGAGACTAGAACAGACCCTGGGGTGAGAATCCTAGGCTGGGTTTGCAGGTTCAGGGGTCTCTGTCTATTATTAGAAGGTATTTATATGGTTGGCATGAGGAAGGAGTGGGAAAAGGGCTAGAATATTGCAAATTATAAGATCTGACTATTTCTATCTAAGGAAGTTTATGCAATTCAGTGCCCATAAAATATGCACAGCAGTGCACATACACTATGCAACCACAGTGGTGGAGCAGTGGCCGCACATCATATAATACTGGTGCCCATACAGTATACAACCACAGCAGTGCCCATATATTATATAACAACACTGCTGCCCATACAGTATACAACCACAGCAGTGCCCATATATTATATAACAACACTGCTGCCCATACAGTATACAACCACAGCAGTGCCCATATATTATATAACAACACTGCTGCCCATACAGTATACAACCACAGCAGTGCCCATATATTATATAACAACACTGGTACCCATACACTATACATCCACAGCAGTGCCCATTTACTATACATCCACAGCAGTGCCCATTTACTAAACATCCACAGCAGTGCCCATACAGTATACATCCACAGCAGTGCCCATTTACTATACATCCACAGCAGTGCCCATACACTATATAACAACACTGGTGCCCGTACATTATATAACAACACTGCTACCCATACAGTATTCAACTACAGCAGTGCCCATACATTATATAACACTGGTGCCCATACACTATACATCCACAGCAGTGCCCATACACTATATATCCACAGCAGTGCCCATACACTATACAACCACAGCAGTGCCCATACACTATATAACAACACTGGTGCCCATATATTATATAACAACACTGGTGCCCATACACTATACAACCACAGCAGTGCCCATACACTATACAACCACAGCAGTGCCCATACACTATATAACAACACTGGTGCCCATACACTATATAACAACACTGGTGCCCATACACTATACAACCACAGCAGTGCCCATATACTATACAACCACAGCAGTGCCCATACACTATACAACCACAGCACTGCCCATATATTTACAGATGACCGTGCTTTGCCCTTGTCCCTGGTCTGGTTTTGGTTCCACCAGTGATATATTGTGTCCCTGCTCTGTTAGTGCTTCCTGGGTTACAATGTGAATATAGGGCTATGATTAGAGGGTCACATATTTAGGACTGATCATTGTTCTGTGTGTGACGTCATCTTCTTCTCCTTCCTCAGCCTGTCATTCCCACAAGTCCGACCAGCGGCAACACAACCCCTACGGGCACCATGGGGATGTCCTCTAAGCTGGATGGCTCGGCCCTGCACGATGTCTTCATTCTCTCTCCTGTGTCTGGACTTTATGGCCCCAGGTAAGATCTGGGTAGAATTCCTAAATATAATCCCCCGCCACTACCAAGTCATTACATGTGACACTAGGGGGCGTCAGAAATTTAAAGCGACATCCTGATTATACGTAATACTCTCTGTAATTCATCCTCATCCCTTTGCCTATTAAAGTTAAGACGACTACAAGCAGTGACTCCAGATTATCTGCATTGTCTATTGGAGTATGAGGTAGTCTGAAATCTGCCCCCTGTCATTAGAGGCTCAAACTGTCTATCAAAATGCTTTATACTGCAGCGCTGCTTCATTGGGACACATCTAAGAGCAGTGACTCCTGTCACTGAGGTTGCTACTTTGTATCCATATGCTTTACACTGCACCGCTGCTTCATTAGTATCTTAGCTGCAGTACAACTCCATGCTTTACACTGCGACTCTGCTTGTTCATGTTGTTGCTGTTGTATAATATGATGATGATGGGGAGGATGATGTATATGATGATGATGATGATATCTGCCCCTGTCCTGTTTTGCCTCTTGCAGGGACGACATTGGGATTGTGCCGTGTGATGACATCAATAAATATGGCGTCAGTAAATCTGTGATGAAAGGCTCGGAGTCGCCCAGCTATTATTTGGAGCACGAAAGTGGCAAATATTACACCTTTGTAGAAGGGGAGGGGCACGAAGTCGGCTCAGAATATGAGAGAGGGAGGACGACTGGGGTGCGAAGAAGAGAGAAGACGCCAACTCACGGTACAATCGCAGCGATAATCGCTCATATATTATAGTATATCATGTACAGTATAATTGAGGACATGGATCATGGGTGTGGGTGTGAATTGGGTATCAGACATGATATAACAATAGAATTGTGACTGCAGCTTTAGATGTGACTAGTGTATGACATGATGTAACAGCAGAATTGGATCTGCAGCTCTAGATGTGACTAGAGTATAAGATATGATGTAAGAACAGAATTGTGACCACCGCTTCTCTGGATGTGACTAGAGAATAAGTAATGGAATTGTTCATGTCAATGACACCTGAAATCTATGCTACCTCCTATAAGCCCCCCATATTATTTACAAAAAGTCAAACTGCAGAAAATAATTCGCCATTTTACATATTGTGAGTTTTCAAAGCAGCGAGGCGTCTGTGACAGCTTGTGGAGTGTGTAGTGCGTGCGTCCGGCAGTGCAGAGTGCGTGTCGGGCCGCACAGTCAGAGCAGACGATTCATTCATCTGTTCACAATCGTGTAACCTCATCGGCCTCTCGGAGCGGGAAGTGACTGCGATAATTAGGGCGAGCGGGGTCTGCATTTAACATATAGCCCTTCTATAAATAGTGGCCGCAGTCTGCGCCATCTGCTCCGTATACCAGGCTGAGGATACATAAAACATGAAGCCAAGACAGAGCCTGAGCAGAAACTAGGACTGACTGTGTCCTGATAACTCCTACAGAGGATGGAGAGAGCAAAACCTGTGACCTGTCATCTCAGAATATGATGTCACATCTCAGTACTGACCTATCATCTCACAATATTACATCACATCTCAGTACTGACATATCAGCTCAGTATATGACATCACATCTCAGCACTGACTTATCTCACAATATGACATCACATCTCAGTACTGACTTATTGGCTCAGTATATGACATCACATCCCAGTACTTACCTATTGGCTCAGTATATGACATCACATCTCAGTACTGACTTATCATCTCAGTATATGACATCACATCTCAGTACTGACTTATCATCTCAGTATATGACATCATATTTCAGTACTTACCTATTGGCTCAGTATATGACATCACATCTCAGCACTAACTTATCATCTCAGTATATAACATCATATCTCAGCACTGACTTATTATCCCATCCTGTGATGTCATATCTCAGTGTTTAGTTATTATGGCAGAATATGACATCACATCTCAGTACTGACTTATCCCATCATGTGACATCATACCACACTACCTCTGAGCTAAACTCTTTTACCTAAGCTGTTTTATCTCAGATGTCATTTCCTTCCTTTCTTTCCGCAGATAAGATATTATAAAATCACTTTGAGCTCTTACCATGATAGTCTCAGCTCTGCTACATCTGTACACAGCCCTCTCTGATCGGACTCTATTTTTGACCCCCCGGACGTTTATGCCCCTAAATTTCCCCTTATTTAACCCTTGCCTTTATAAATTAGTCCAGAAATACTCTTCACCGCACTCAGTGCTCTCACCTCCTTTGTTTTTAGAGATTTTTGCCCAGTTTCCTGGTTGGTTCTGTCCTCTTGGGTGGGTGAGCCTAAGGTGATGGGACCACCAGGACCAGCCCCATATTAAGGGCCCCTGTTTGAGCTTTGTCATGGGGCCCCTCTCTTCTGATTTCTCTTCTTCTGTGTATAATGGGGGTTATGTCTCCCTGCAGGGGACCTGAGACCGGTTTCAATGCCATCAGAATACAGCTGGATCGGAGACCCTAAGGAGCCCAATATGTATAAGAGAGGCAGCAGAGGTGAGTGTCAGCTCCTCAGCACAGGTGCCACACTTTTCTAATAGATTTTGGGATTCACTTCTTTGCCATTTTTCTGGGTATCTGGAATAAGTACATAACCTGCACATAATCTCAATATCTCTGTATAAATGTGACAAATACCATTTCCTGCTGCACTGAATGCCACTTCTTGCCTCTCTGTTGACAGACAGAGCAGCACAGAGTATTTTAGGAGAGGAGTGTACTGATCTACTGGAAGGTCACAGCAGCACAGAGTATTTCAGGGCATTCTTGGTTCTTTCCATCCAGCAGTAGGTGGCACGTGTTCTCTCTGTATCTGGGCTGCTCTGTGGGTTGAGTATAAAGGTTACATGTCATGTTCCCAGTACACAGGTTGTGGCGCCCCCTCCCCGGATGTTGCGCTCTGCTTACCTTTCATTTTTCTGTCTTTTTCATCCTCCTGACTCTGAGAATTCACTTCTGCGCTACCTGAGTGATGACAAGATCCTGGTGATCCAAGAGGAGCCGGTGACCCAGAAAGATAACAAGAGGGACACGGGACGCCGATCCAGGAAAAAAGGCAAAAACCCAGGCAGCCCTAGTTACCCCATCAGCCCCTCAATGTTAACGTCAACAGGGCGGCTGGACCCGGCACAGCAAGATGCCCTGACCTTCTCCCTGGCCGAAAGTAACACCGTCCCCCTATACCACGTAAGTACCTTCACCATAATTATATAGGGGGTGGTTATTACAGTGTGATGGTGATAATGAAGGTGGTTATAGTAATGATGATGATGGTTATAGTAGTGATTATGATTGTGGTAATAATGACACTGTCCCATGAGGGTGGTTTGTAGGACAAAGCAGCCATCTTTTTCTAATCCTTTGTTCACACATTGAGATCATATTGTGGCAAAATGAAACTATTTTGGAAAACTGCAACAAAAAACTTGATATGACTGCAACATGTGAACAGAGGCTGTAGAAGGACTGTTACATTGTATCAGTGATGTCAGTAATGTATCTGAATGGATCCAGGCGGTAAATTCTTCTCTAATATCCTGTCCTCCCCACCTATCCTACAGTATATCCTATTGAGCAACGTATTGATCCATAAAACCCAAAGGGATTACTCAGGGGGTTATACCGGGACACATCACATTGGGGACGTGATACAGGGACAGACCAGAGGGGGAAAATGGAATAGAAAGCTTCCTATGTACAAGTACAGACTGAAAACCCTTTCTGATGGTTTGTTACAACGTATCAGTCTGAACAATCCTCTGCAAGTTTCATTGCATAGAAGTCACTAGCCAACTGACTACAATGTGAAGACCAAGAGAGAGATCTGTGCTTCTGCCTTACAATAGGTTAACACTGGTGTCTGGGTCCACATTGGGGACCCAAATGACGGAGACCCTGTTTGCTTAAAAAGCAGTTTCCCGCAGACTTCATAGACTATAATGGGGTCCGCCCGGATTCCGCTGATTCTATACTGAAACCGGCAGAGAGAAAAGTCCTCCTAGTAGTGCACTGGAAGTGGAGTAGCTTCTATTAGGTGCATTGGAGGTGATGTAGCTTCTATTAGGTGCACTGGAGGTGGGGTGGCTTCTATTAGGTGCACTGGAGGTGGGGTAGCTTCTATTAGGTGCACTGGAGGTGGGGTGGCTTCTATTAGGTGCACTGGAGGTGGGGTAGCTTCTATTAGGTGCATTGGAGGTGATGTAGCTTCTATTAGGTGCACTGGAGGTGGGGTGGCTTCTATTAGGTGCACTGGAGGTGGGGTGGCTTCTATTAGGTGCACTGGAGGTGGGGTAGCTTCTATTAGGTGCATTGGAGGTGATGTAGCTTCTATTAGGTGCACTGGAGGTGGGGTAGCTTCTATTAGGTGCACTGGAGGTGGGGTAGCTTCTATTAGGTGAATTGAGGTGAGGTAGCTTCTGTTAGGTGCATTGGAGGTGGGGTAGCTTTTATTAGGTGAATTGAGGTGAGGTAGCTTCTATTAGGTGCACTGGAGGTGGGGTAGCTTCTATTAGGTGCACTGGAGATGGGATAGATTTTATTAGGTGCACTGGAGGTGGGGTAGCTTTTGTTAGGTGCACTGGAGGTGGGGTAGCTTTTGTTAAGTGAACTGGAGTTGGGTAGCTTTTTTTTAGGTGCACTGGTGTTGGGTAGCTTTTGTTAGGTGCACTGTAGGAGATATTTAATAGGAAGTAAATCATTCCCAGCTTTTATTGGAAGGGTTTCCATTATGATATTCCGTACTACACTTTATATGGTCCGGAGCATTGGCCTGATGCACTTTAAATGTGGATTATAACATTATAACTTCTCATGTCGCTCGCCGGTTTCCTGCATGGTACATGTCTGCGCTGTGTCTTCCTGTCCCCCACCCCCACTCAGCAGCACCCCACAGAAAGCTGAAGCAAATGTATCACATCAAAGCCCCTGACAGCGAGTGCGCCACATGGTGTGATAGTGAATAGTGATCAGGATGTGGGGTACCATCTCTATTAGATGTTACAGAGAGCCCCCAACTATGAGCAGATGATGGTTGAGCACCCCCCTCATGTCTGGGATGACACTGAGAGGATGAACCAGTGACTGTTATGTGCTGCTCCATGTAGTCCAATGTATAGGAATTTGGGGTGTTGTGTGCCAAGGGGCTCTCCTGCTGCCCAGGTTGTAGAATTGCTACTCCTGGCAAAGTCTATGCAGTGTCGAAGTGGTCCTGCAGAGTATCAGAGGATCCACAGCGGGGGCCAATAGTGGTCCAGCAGAAGACCCCCAAATACGCAGAGCACTATGATTTATTTCCTAGGGGATGTTGAATTTTGGGCCAAGGAACTTCAGTCCGAAAACAGGTCTGTGATTCTGACAATGTTCTGGGCATCGATTTCTTGTTTCCATCGTCACATCTGCTGGGCTGCAGAGCTTGCAGTCATTTTGCACAGCCCTCATGATCCACCAGTTTGCACCTCTCAGTACATGTGGTGCACAGGTAACAAGCCCTCAGCTGTGTGAGCAGGCCTCAGTCACAATGTTTCCATTCACAGACTGCAAGCTGAGACCATCACATTTTATGTCACAATAATTTTGCTGTTTTTGGACACTGGCCCTTTAAGTTTCGAGGCTCTTGCTAACGTTCCAGTCCCGGGCCCCGGGGTCCAGTGTTGTGGCCCTTAGATGTACACACGTTATTTGGATACTTTGGATCTCGGTGAGGTTTTCCCTTCGTGCCGCGCAGCTGATCACAGACACACGAAAAGCCCAATCTGTCACAATGAATGTCAGTCTGGTGTGCTGAGCGCCGGCGCCCCCCGCACCGCGGCCTGTGACATAGATCCGTCCTGACAGCTTTTATGCGGCAGTAAAACAGCCATTAATGAAACTGTAATCATCGGCGCTGAGCCCAGGACACAAAAGACCTGGAAAATGCGAATTTCTGCTGCTCTGGAGAGTGGGATGTGATGCGGCCTGCGGGGATGTCAGCCGCTCCGAAACGCGTCCTTGTACTAATGGCGGTGGAGAGGATCGCAAGCTACACACAAGACACTGGTGCAGTTCTACAGAAGTGAATGGAGCGCTGGTCACACAGCAGCAGCACAGGAGGACTCGGAGACACCTCCCAAATATAACCACTACTGAGAGCAGGACAAGGCCAGGAGAGGATCTCAGTAATATATATTTTATATTACAAACAAATATCTCAAAATGGTTTGAAAATATCTCAAATTGTCACTTCCCAATGATTAATCTTTAAAATACTCTGTGCTGCTGTGGAGAATTACACAGTGTATCTCTCAGTCTGTGATATCCCCTATAAGAGCAAAACACTCTTCTCCTGAAATCCTCTGTACTGCTGGGGACCATGTGACCTCCCCTATAAGATCAGCACACTCCTCCACACTCCTCCTATAAGATCAGCACACTCCTCTCCTGAAATCCTCTGTACTGCTGGGGACTATGTCACCTCCCTTATAGGATCAGCACACTCTTTCATACTCCCCCTATAAGAGCAGAACACTCTTCTCCTGAAATCCTCTGTGCTGCTCCATCCACTAAGTAGTTCTCAGTCTGTGACCCCCCCTACAAGAGCAGAACACTCCTCTCCTGAAATCCTCTGTGCTGCTCCATCCACTATGTAGTTCTCAGTCTGTGACCTCCCCTACAAGATCAGCACACTCCTTTACTGAAATCCTCTGTGCTGCTGGGAATAGGCTCTAATAATATAGTAACATTGTACCTTTTGATATTGTTATATTTTATCTTCCACTTCCGTCACGTGTTTAACTCCTTGCCCTCCTTGAGCACAAGGTTTCTAGCAGACATGTCCTAGATGGCGCTGCTGTCACTTGCTCTGCTCTCACATCGTGAATACGTGATTCTTAGATTTTTAGCCGCCATTGTCAGCCACAATATATACAATCAGTTTTGTAGCACCAAGGTCAGTGCGGTAACCATGGCGGCTACTGCGACGTCTTCTGCTGCGGCCGCTCTTCAGAGTTATGGGGCAGTGTCTGAGCTTCATCCTCGCTATACGTCACATGTGAACAAGACATCAATGTAACCTCTCCAGTAGTGGATGAGGAGGCCGCATGCTATATGATGTATGTATACAGTATATATGTATATAATGTATATGATGTATATCTGCGTGTCTGTAGTCTACACTTCATGGAAACCTTATGTCTTATCACATCCTGTGCAGGCGCCACCTGGTGCTTTCTATCCACCTGAGCACTTCATAGAAGATTCTGTTTCCTGACATACTCTAGTCACATCCAGAGCTGCGAGCATGCCTTCTTGGTGGCCCGCACCCCAACAGTTTACATAAAACCTAAGAAAGAGAATACAGATTGCAGCTCTGGAGGAAATGAATACAGCTGAAGGTTGCAGGGAGACCCCTGTAAAAGTGTACAGGGAACTGAGGGTGATGACACCCCGGGCGTCCGAATCAGTGAGTCTGGTGGGCGATATTTGTCGCCATAATACCAAGGTGGAAAATTCTAAAAATAATGTAGACACAGGTGTCAGACCAGCCCAGCAGCGGGGGCTCCCCCAAACCCCGCGCGCCCAGTCTAGGTCTGTGCCAGAAAGAGGAAGTGTGAACACCCACAAAGAGCCAGGAGAGTAATCACACATCAGGCACAAACCCTCACCGCTGATCCCTACTACTGGGGATTGTGCTGAGCTCAGGAGCTGACAGTCACGCTGACTATTAACCATTTCTGTGCCACACCTCCCCTCACTGACTGGTTCCTCTTTCTATATTTATTACCGTGAAATTCCCAGGAGGCTAGGAGTCCGGGTCACAAGGAGGTGACCACTGACTGACAGACCCCCAACCCCCACCCCAACAGATCAGCTGAGCCAGATGCCTGTACAGGGCCAGGGGTAAAGAGCCCACTACCCAGAATGCAACTCACCAGAGCACATGCAATGTATGAACAGACAGCTGTGAGGTGCAAAAGTAACTCCAATTGTCATATCTGGAGTTTGGAAGGAATTTTTTCCCTTGATATACTGAAATCTGTCTCACAAAGAATTATTTTTTGTCTTACTTGCCAATGGATACAGATTAGTGATTGCAGCTCTGGAGTATAATACAGGATGTAACTCAGGATCAGTACAGGATAAGTAATGTAGTGTATGTACACAGTGACTGCACCAGCAGAATAGTGAGTGTAGCTCTGGAGTATAATACAGGATGTAACTCAGGATCAGTACAGGATAAGTAATGTAATGTATGTACATAGTGACTGCACCAGCAGAATAGTGAGTGCAGCTCTGGAGTATAATACAGGATGTAACTCAGGATCAGTACAGGATAAGTAATGTAATGTATGTACACAGTGACTGCACCAGCAGAATAGTGAGCGCAGCTCTGGAGTATAATACAGGATGTAACTCAGGATCAGTACAGGATAAGTAATGTAATGTATGTACACAGTGACTACACCAGCAGAATAGTGAGTGCAGCTCTGGAGTATAATACAGGATGTAACTCAGGATCAGTACAGGATAAGTAATGTAATGTATGTACACAGTGATTGCACCAGCAGAATAGTGAGCACAGCTCTGGAGTATAATACAGGATGTAACTCAGGATCAGTACAGGATAAGTAATGGAATGTATGTACACAGTGACTGCACCAGCAGAATAGTGAGCGCAGCTCTGGAGTATAGTACAGGATGTAACTCAGGATCAGTACAGGATAAGTAATGTAATATATGTACACAGTGACTGTACCAGCAGAATAGTGAGTGCAGCTCTGGAGTATTATACAGGATGTAACTCAGGATCAGTACATGATAAGTAATATAATGTATGTACACAGTGACTGCACCAGCAGAACAGTGAATGCAGCTCTGGAGTATAATACAGAATGTAACTCAGGATCAGTACAGGATAAGTAATGTAATGTATGTACACAGTGACTGCACCAGCGGGATAGTGAGTGCAGCTCTGGAGTATTATACAGGATGTAACTCAGGATAAGTACAGGATAAGTAATGTAATGTATGTACACAGTGACTGTACCAGCAGAATAGTGAGCACAGCTCTGGAGTATAATACAGGATGTAACTCAGGATCAGTACAGGATAAGTAATGTAATGTATGTACACAGTGACTGTACCAGCAGAATAGTGAGTGCAGCTCTGGAGTATGATACAGGATGTAACTCAGGATCCGTACAGGATAAGTAATGTAATGTATGTACACAGTGAACGTATCAGCAGAATAGTGAGCGCAGCTCTGGAGTATTATACAGGATGTAACTCAGGATCAGTACAGGATGAGTAATGTAATGTATGTACACAGTGACTGCACCAGCAGAATAGTGAGCGCAGCTCTGGAGTATAATATACAGTAGTGCCTCCTGCGATCAGTATATAGTTACTCTTCTGTCTGGTATGATACATGGATTATAGTTATTATAATGTTATATTTTCTCCTCTTCTGAGCTCTCTTTGTGGTCGGACATTCATCGCTCTGGTGACTTTCGTTCTTTCATGGCTTCTGTATTCCGTCTCCTCACTTCCTGACTCCGCTCGCTTGGTCACATTGTGTTTATGATTCTGCTTCTCGTACTTCTTTTTCTCCTCCCATCACATGTTGCTAAATATTATTCTCATTTTTTCCCATACAGAGAGCGGGCGACACTATCGGGGGCGACTCTGAAAGGTAATCCATCTTTATTCTGCGTATTATGGTCTAGAATATGAGCAGGGGTATAATAGAAATGAAATCAATTGGTCTAATCCACAGATCAGTAGTAAGATAACGCACATGATCTGTGATTTAGTGTCATCCTGCAGAGCAGTGCTCTCACTATACAATGTATGTAGATTCTTATGACAGATGTGTATAGCCCTATAGGGGTGAGGTATTCGGTCCTGTTTTAGGAATTCGACACAAGCTCGATGTCTGTTATTTTGGGGTCACCTTTGGACAGCAGTTTGTGGGCTCAGGTTATTCTGCTGCACTGATCCAGTTTATAATGGTGATATGGACAGTCACAAGTCACCTGTCATTGCGAGGATGTCCTGTGGAGTCCAGGGTGATACATGTTACCTGCACCGACACATTGTAACAAATTATCACAACGTGGGGGAGAGGAGACTGGATACAACTGTAACAAACCCTCAGTGGTGAGAACTATTAGGTCAGGATGGATTGTCCGCCTCTGGATATACACAAGAATCATCCCATTCAGTGACAGCAAGCGGAAATCTTAAAATCAGTAAATAATAAAACAGAAAGTGGATTAGAAAATTACAGAACTATTCATTTATGGAAATAAGAAGAGCAACCACGGACTAGTCATGAGGCTGAGGACTATATCCATGATACCTCTGTATTACAGACTAGTCCTGAGGCTGCGGACTATATCCATATACCCCTGTATTACAAACTAGTCCTGGGGCTGCGGACTATATCCTTGATACCCCCTGTATTACAGACTAGTCACGAGGCTGCGGACTATATCCATGATACCCCCTGTATTACAGACTAGTCACGAGGCTGCGGACTATATCCATATACCCCTGTATTACAGACTAGTCATGAGGCTGAGGACTATATCCATGATACCCCTGTATTACAGACTAGTCATGAGGCTGCAGACTATATCCATGATACCCCTGTATTACAGACTAGTCATGAGGCTGCGGACTATATCCTTGATATCCCCTGTATTACAGACTAGACATGAGGCTGCGGACTATATCCATGATACCCCCTGTATTACAGACTAGACATGAGGCTGCGGACTATATCCATGATACCCCCTGTATTACAGACTAGACATGAGGCTGCGGACTATATCCATGATACCTCTGTATTACAGACTAGACATGAGGCTGCAGACTATATCCCTGATACCCCCTGTATTACAGACTAGTCATGAGGCTGCGGACTATATCCATGATACCCCTGTATTACAGACTAGTCATGAGGCTGCAGACTATATCCATGATACCCCTGTATTACAGACTAGTCATGAGGCTGCGGACTATATCCATGATACCCCCTGTATTACAGACTAGTCCTGGGGCTGCGGACTATATCCATGATACCCCCTGTATTACAGACTAGACATGAGGCTGCGGACTATATCCATGATACCTCTGTATTACAGACTAGACATGAGGCTGCGGACTATATCCATGATACCCCCTGTATTACAGACTAGACATGAGGCTGCGGACTATATCCATGATACCCCCTGTATTACAGACTAGACATGAGGCTGCGGACTATATCCATGATACCTCTGTATTACAGACTAGACATGAGGCTGCGGACTATATCCCTGATACCCCCTGTATTACAGACTAGACATGAGGCTGCGGACTATATCCATGATACCCCTGTATTACAGACTAGACATGAGGCTGCGGACTATATCCATGATACCCCCTGTATTACAGACTAGTCATGAGGCTGCGGACTATATCCATGATACCCCCTGTATTACAGACTAGTCATGAGGCTGCGGACTATATCCATGATACCCCCTGTATTACAGACTAGTCATGAAGCTGCGGACTATATCCATATACCCCCTGTATTACAGACTAGACATGAGGCTGCGGACTATATCCATGATACCCCTGTATTACAGACTAGACATGAGGCTGAGGACTATATCCCTGATACCCCCTGTATTACAGACTAGTCATGAGGCTGCGGACTATATCCATGATACCTCTGTATTACAGACTAGTTATGAGGCTGCGGACTATATCCATGATACCCCCTGTATTACAGACTAGTTATGAGGCTGCGGACTATATCCATGATACCCCCTGTATTACAGACAAATCAAATCAAAAAAGCTTTATTGGCACGTCCGAATAGATATTTGGCATTGCCAAAGCTAGTAGAGTGGGGGGGGGAGTTGGACTCGGGTGGGTGAGTGGTGGGGGTGGTGTGGGTGGTTTGGGGTATAACAGTCCATGGAGTCTCATCTTCCTCTTCGTTGGTGACCGTTATATGGGGAGGTGGGGTGGGGCGGGGCGGTTGGTTTGGGGTATAACAGTCCATGGAGTCTCATCTTCCTCTTCGTTGGTGACTGCTATATGGGGAGGTGGGGTGGGGTGGGGCGGGTGTATTGGGATAAATATAACAGTCCGTGGAGTCTCATCTTCCTCTTATTTGGTGACAGCTGGACACGTATTGGGCAGCGATCTCCACAGTGGCCTCTTCTTCTCCCAGTAGGATGTAGAGTTTCCTCTTCTCGTCTGCAGATATGAAGTCTGGGATGTGGGCAGAGAGTCTTTGGTAGTAGACGGCCCTCACAGCTGAGTATTTGGTGCAGTGTAGCAGGAAGTGGGTCTCGTCTTCTAGGACCCCCTGGTCACAGTGCTGGCACAGTCTCTTCTCCCGTGGCTTGTACGTCTGCCTGTATCGCCCCGTCTCTATCTCTAGGTTGTGGGCGCTCAGTCTGTACCGGCTCAGGGTCTGTCTGTGCTTGGGGTGGCGTATTCTCTCCAGGTAGGTGGCCATGGTGTAGTCCCTTTGTAGGGATTGGTACACGGTGAGTTTCTTGGAGTTATTTATTTCGTTTCTCCATTCTTCAATGTACCGCTCTCTGTTTGCCTCTGTGGTCGCCTTTATTTTGGCCTTGGTTATCATCTGTTGGTGTTTTTGGTTTGGTGGTTGGCTGTTGTTTGGTTGGTGAGTGTCTGGTTTGCTCAGGTGGCTTAGCCATGCTTGGTGGTGGTAGGAGTCAGGCTTGCTCCCCTGGATGTGTGCCTGGAAAGCTAGCGCCCTCTTCTGTATGGTGAGCCATAGGGGGAGTCTGCCTAGCTCTGCCCTGCAGGCCATGTTGGTGGTGTTGCGATGGACATGGAGCAGGTATTTGCAGAACTCCAGGTGGAAGTTCTCTGTTGGGCTGGAATCCCACCTTGACTGGTCTGGGTAGGTGGCTGAGCCCCAAACCTCACTGCCATAGAGAAGGATTGGAGCGATGACTGCGTCAAATATCTTCAGCCAGACCCTCACTGGTGGTTTGAGGTGGTACAGTTGTCTTCTGATGGCGTAGAAGGTTCTGCAGGCTTTTGCTTTCAGGGTTTCTATTGCTGCTTTGAAGCTTCCTGATTGGCTGAGCTCCAGCCCCAGGTAGGTGTAGCTGTTGGTTTTCTCCAGTGTGGAGCCGTTCAGTGTGAATTGTGGGGTGGAGGCTTTATTGTGGCCCTTCTTCTGGAATACCATGACTTTGGTCTTCTTCTGGTTGTTGGGTAGGGCCCATGTGGTGCTGAATTTTTCCAGCACTGACAGACTTTCTTGGAGGTCTTTCTCGGTGGGGGCCAGGAGTAGGAGGTCATCGGCGTATAGCAGGAACTTCACCTCTCGATTGTTCAGGGTGAGGCCTGGGATTGGTGAGGTCTCCAGGGCTGTAGCCAGTTCATTGATATAGATGTTGAAGAGCGTTGGGCTCAGGCTACAGCCTTGTCTGACCCCTCGGGCCTGTTGGAAGTATGCGGTCCTTTTCCCATTCACCTTCACACTGCACTGGTTTCTGGTGTAGGAGCTCTTGATGACGTCGTACGTTCTTCCTCCTATTCCACTCTCTAGGAGTTTCAGGAGTAGGCCTGGGTGCCATACTGAATCAAACGCCTTCTTAAAGTCTACGAAGCAGGCGAATATCTTGCCTCTTCTGGTGTTGTGGACGTGCGTCTTGATGAGGCTGTGCAGGGTGTAGATATGGTCTGTGGTGCGGTGGTTTGGCATGAACCCTGCTTGGCTCTTGCTGAGGACCCCGTGTTGTGTGAGGAAGGTGAGGATTCTGTTATTGATGATGCTGTTGAACAGTTTCCCCAGCGTGCTGCTGACGCAGATCCCTCTGTAGTTGTTGGGGTCATATTGGTCCCCATTCTTGTAGATGGGGGTTATGAGCCCTTTGTTCCAGTCTTCGGGGAAGTGTCCAGCATTGAGCACGAGGGTGAATAGCTTTGCCAGTGCCGCGTGTATTGCTGGAGAGCTGTATTTGATCATCTCTGGTAGGATGCCGTCAGGGCCACTGGCCTTTTTGCCTTTCAGCAGGACAATTCTTTCTTGTATATCTTTTATGGTGATTGGCGAGTCCAGAGGGTTCTGGAAGTCTTTGATGACTTTCTCCATGTCCCTCAGTTTGGTGATTATCTGTTGCTGTTCTGGAGTTAGTTCTTCTTCTGGGATGTTTTTGTAGAGACCTCTGTATTACAGACTAGTCATGAGGCTGCGGACTATATCGCTGATACCCCCTGTATTACAGACTAGTCATGAGGCTGCGGACTATATCCATGATACCCCCTGTATTACAGACTAGTCATGAGGCTGCGGACTATATCCATGATACCTCTGTATTACAGACTAGACATGAGGCTGCAGACTATATCCCTGATACCCCCTGTATTACAGACTAGTCATGAGGCTGCGGACTATATCCATGATACCCCCTGTATTACAGACTAGTCATGAGGCTGCGGACTATATCCATGATACCTCTGTATTACAGACTAGTCATGAGGCTGCGGACTATATCCATGATACCCCCTGTATTACAGACTAGTCATGAGGCTGTGGACTATATCCATATACCCCTGTATTACAGACTAGTCATGAGGCTGTGGACTATATCCATGATACCCCCTGTATTACAGACTAGTCATGAGGCTGTGGACTATATCCATGATACCTCTGTATTACAGACTAGACATGAGGCTGCAGACTATATCCCTGATACCCCCTGTATTACAGACTAGTCATGAGGCTGCGGACTATATCCATGATACCCCCTGTATTACAGACTAGTCATGAGGCTGAGGACTATATCCATGATACCCCCTGTATTACAGACTAGTCATGAGGCTGAGGACTATATCCATATACCCCTGTATTACAGACTAGTCATGAGGCTGCGGACTATATCCCTGATACCCCCTGTATTACAGACTAGTCATGAGGCTGAGGACTATATCCATGATACCCCCTGTATTACAGACTAGTCACGAGGCTGCAGACTATATCCCTGATACCCCCTGTATTACAGACTAGTCATGAGGCTGAGGACTATATCCATGATACCCCCTGTATTACAGACTAGACATGAGGCTGCAGACTATATCCCTGATACCCCCTGTATTACAGACTAGTCATGAGGCTGAGGACTATATCCCTGATACCCCCTGTATTACAGACTAGTCATGACACTGCAGACTATATTCATGATACCCCCTGTATTACAGACTAGTCATGAGGCTGCAGACTATATCCATGATACCCCTGTATTACAGACTAGTC
The DNA here is from genome assembly GCF_031893055.1 of Leptodactylus fuscus. Classification (NCBI taxonomy): domain Eukaryota; kingdom Metazoa; phylum Chordata; class Amphibia; order Anura; family Leptodactylidae; genus Leptodactylus; species Leptodactylus fuscus. Next base: position 58,269,142 of record NC_134275.1, on the reverse strand, counting down.
ATGAGGCTGAGGACTATATCCATGATACCCCCTGTATTACAGACTAGTCATGAGGCTGTGGACTATATCCATGATACCTCTGTATTACAGACTAGACATGAGGCTGCGGACTATATCCATGATACCCCCTGTATTACAGACTAGTCATGAGGCTGTGGACTATATCCATGATACCTCTGTATTACAGACTAGACATGAGGCTGCGGACTATATCCATGATACCCCCTGTATTACAGACTAGTCATGAGGCTGCGGACTATATCCATGATACCCCCTGTATTACAGACTAGACATGAGGCTGAGGACTATATCCATATACCCCCTGTATTACAGACTAGTCATGAGGCTGCGGACTATATCCATGATACCCCCTGTATTACAGACTAGTCATGAGGCTGCGGACTATATCCATGATACCTCTGTATTACAGACTAGTCATGAGGCTGCAGACTATATCCCTGATACCCCCTGTATTACAGACTAGTCATGAGGCTGCGGACTATATCCATGATACCCCCTGTATTTCAGACTAGTCATGAGGCTGCAGACTATATCCATGATACCCCCTGTATTACAGACTAGACATGAGGCTGCGGACTATATCCCTGATACCTCTGTATTACAGACTAGACATGAGGCTGCGGACTATATCCATGATACCCCCTGTATTACAGACTAGTCATGAGGCTGTGGACTATATCCCTGATACCCCCTGTATTACAGACTAGACATGAGGCTGCAGACTATATCCATGATACCCCCTGTATTACAGACTAGACATGAGGCTGCGGACTATATCCCTGATACCCCCTGTATTACAGACTAGTCATGAGGCTGAGGACTATATCCATGATACCCCCTGTATTACAGACTAGTCCTGGGGCTGCGGACTATATCCATGATACCCCCTGTATTACAGACTAGTCATGAGGCTGCGGACTATATCCATGATACCCCCTGTATTACAGACTAGTCATGAGGCTGCGGACTATATCCATGATACCTCTGTATTACAGACTAGTCATGAGGCTGCGGACTATATCCATGATACCCCCTGTATTACAGACTAGACATGAGGCTGAGGACTATATCCATATACCCCCTGTATTACAGACTAGTCCTGGGGCTGCGGACTATATCCATGATACCCCCTGTATTACAGACTAGTCATGAGGCTGCAGACTATATCCCTGATACCCCCTGTATTACAGACTAGTCATGAGGCTGCGGACTATATCCATGATACCCCCTGTATTACAGACTAGACATGAGGTTGCAGACTATATCCATGATACCCCCTGTATTACAGACTAGACATGAGGCTGCGGACTATATCCATGATACCCCCTGTATTACAGACTAGTCATGAGGCTGCGGACTATATCCCTGATACCCCCTGTATTACAGACTAGACATGAGGCTGCAGACTATATCCATGATACCCCCTGTATTACAGACTAGACATGAGGCTGCGGACTATATCCCTGATACCCCCTGTATTACAGACTAGTCATGAGGCTGAGGACTATATCCATGATACCCCCTGTATTACAGACTAGACATGAGGCTGCGGACTATATCCATGATACCCCCTGTATTACAGACTAGACATGAGGTTGCAGACTATATCCATGATACCCCCTGTATTACAGACTAGACATGAGGCTGCGGACTATATCCATGATACCCCCTGTATTACAGACTAGACATGAGGTTGCAGACTATATCCATGATACCCCCTGTATTACAGACTAGACATGAGGCTGCGGACTATATCCATGATACCCCCTGTATTACAGACTAGACATGAGGTTGCAGACTATATCCATGATACCCCCTGTATTACAGACTAGTCCTGGGGCTGCGGACTATATCCATGATACCCCCTGTATTACAGACTAGTCATGAGGCTGCAGACTATATCCCTGATACCCCCTGTATTACAGACTAGTCATGAGGCTGCGGACTATATCCATGATACCCCCTGTATTACAGACTAGACATGAGGCTGCGGACTATATCCCTGATACCCCCTGTATTACAGACTAGTCATGAGGCTGAGGACTATATCCATGATACCCCCTGTATTACAGACTAGACATGAGGCTGCGGACTATATCCATGATACCTCTGTATTACAGACTAGTCATGAGGCTGCGGACTATATCCATGATACCCCCTGTATTACAGACTAGACATGAGGCTGAGGACTATATACATATACCCCCTGTATTACAGACTAGTCCTGGGGCTGCGGACTATATCCATGATACCCCCTGTATTACAGACTAGTCATGAGGCTGCGGACTATATCCATGATACCTCTGTATTACAGACTAGTCATGAGGCTGCAGACTATATCCCTGATACCCCCTGTATTACAGACTAGTCATGAGGCTGCGGACTATATCCATGATACCCCCTGTATTACAGACTAGACATGAGGTTGCAGACTATATCCATGATACCCCCTGTATTACAGACTAGACATGAGGCTGCGGACTATATCCCTGATACCCCCTGTATTACAGACTAGTCATGAGGCTGAGGACTATATCCATGATACCCCCTGTATTACAGACTAGACATGAGGCTGCGGACTATATCCATGATACCCCCTGTATTACAGACTAGACATGAGGCTGCGGACTATATCCATGATACCCCCTGTATTACAGACTAGACATGAGGCTGCGGACTATATCCATGATACCCCCTGTATTACAGACTAGACATGAGGCTGCGGACTATATCCATGATACCCCCTGTATTACAGACTAGTCATGAGGCTGCGGACTATATCCATGATACCCCCTGTATTACAGACTAGTCATGAGGCTGCGGACTATATCCATGATACCTCTGTATTACAGACTAGTCATGAGGCTGCGGACTATATCCATATACCCCCTGTATTACAGACTAGTCATGAGGCTGCGGACTATATCCATGATACCTCTGTATTACAGACTAGTCATGAGGCTGAGGACTATATCCATATACCCCCTGTATTACAGACTAGACATGAGGCTGAGGACTATATACATATACCCCCTGTATTACAGACTAGTCCTGGGGCTGCGGACTATATCCATGATACCCCCTGTATTACAGACTAGTCATGAGGCTGCGGACTATATCCATGATACCTCTGTATTACAGACTAGTCATGAGGCTGCGGACTATATCCATGATACCTCTGTATTACAGACTAGTCATGAGGCTGCGGACTATATCCATATACCCCCTGTATTACAGACTAGTCATGAGGCTGCGGACTATATCCATGATACCCCCTGTATTACAGACTAGACATGAGGCTGAGGACTATATACATATACCCCCTGTATTACAGACTAGTCCTGGGGCTGCGGACTATATCCATGATACCCCCTGTATTACAGACTAGTCATGAGGCTGCGGACTATATCCATGATACCTCTGTATTACAGACTAGTCATGAGGCTGCGGACTATATCCATGATACCTCTGTATTACAGACTAGTCATGAGGCTGCGGACTATATCCATATACCCCCTGTATTACAGACTAGTCATGAGGCTGCGGACTATATCCATGATACCTCTGTATTACAGACTAGACATGAGGCTGAGGACTATATCCATGATACCCCCTGTATTACAGACTAGTCATGAGGCTGCGGACTATATCCATGATACCTCTGTATTACAGACTAGTCATGAGGCTGCGGACTATATCCATGATACCCCCTGTATTACAGACTAGACATGAGGCTGCGGACTATATCCCTGATACCCCCTGTATTACAGACTAGTCATGAGGCTGCGGACTATATCCATGATACCTCTGTATTACAGACTAGACATGAGGCTGAGGACTATATCCATGATACCCCCTGTATTACAGACTAGTCATGAGGCTGCGGACTATATCCATGATACCTCTGTATTACAGACTAGTCATGAGGCTGCGGACTATATCCATATACCCCCTGTATTACAGACTAGTCATGAGGCTGCGGACTATATCCATATACCCCCTGTATTACAGACTAGTCATGAGGCTGCGGACTATATCCATGATACCTCTGTATTACAGACTAGACATGAGGCTGCGGACTATATCCATATACCCCCTGTATTACAGACTAGTCATGAGGCTGCGGACTATATCCATGATACCTCTGTATTACAGACTAGTCATGAGGCTGCGGACTATATCCATGATACCTCTGTATTACAGACTAGACATGAGGCTGAGGACTATATCCATGATACCCCCTGTATTACAAACTCCATTCTCACCAATGGGAGGGAGACCTAGAGGGAGCCCTATGTGTAATCTACAGCTAAAAATGAAATGTGAGCAGTCCCTTTAAGGCAGGGTTGTCTATGGGATGATATTTCTGGATATTGATTGGTATTTCCTTCTGATTTCAGGTTCACAAGTTCTGCACCTGAGCGACAAGGAACCACATCGATGAGGAAGGTAAAGCGATTGCTGACTCTTATTATTCCCTTAAAAACAGCATTAAACAGCTGATGTGAACACAGCCTTAATCAGAGTAGTAGCTTGTAGTGTTCTCACCGGCCCCAGCGGGCCCAGCCTGGTATAGCACATGGTGCCGGAAATAGCTCAATATGTCGGTCATGGGAGCACGTCCCCGGCCCCCATTGTGAAGCAGGAAGGCGGCAATAATGTGTAAAGTGCAGCCCCAAACATCACAGAGAAGATCAGACTGAAAGGGAAAGAACAGGAGTAAAAGTGTCTTATGTAACCGTAACATTGTAGTGACCCAAAAAATATCAGGAGCCACCTCAGTCATCACTTAAAGGAACATCAGCAGCTAACAGCAAGACATCGGCACCCTGTATATATTATATCAGTGATGTCAGTAACAGGGGGCGGGGCTGTGACAACCTCTCAGACATGATATATACAGGTAGTTGTCAGTAGTGATAGATGAATCGCTGTACTGTAGTATAAGGTGTGCGGATCTCATGTCTGATCACATGTCATTATATTATATCAGTGATGTCAGTAACAGGGGGCGGGGCTGTGACAACCTCTCAGACAGGGGGTGTGGTTTGGGTATAGTACATCTGTCCCTATGGTGATCTTATTACTACATATAGTCTTCTTCTATAATAATAACAATCTCCTCGCCCTCCCTACAATGACTATTATTGGTGATTTTTGCGCTCGGTATTTTGTACCTTTTTGTGCCGTTTTCCGCCTCGCACTAATATATTGTTATTACTCCATCTTGGTTATAATTCTCACAGTCAGCGGCTTCCTGCGGTAGGATCTCTTTATTTTCATTAGTTTTACCGCCCGTCGGGCGCTGCCATATCTGCCGATTGATGTTTCTATAATGTATTTCCCAGATTAGGTGGAAAGTCTCACAGAGAAACCGGGATGGATGGAGGGAGAAATATAATAGCGCTCCTCGTCTGTCAGCCCCGGGCAGTGGATGTAATAAAAGGCGCAATATTGTTTCAACAAGAAACGGGAGTAAAAAAACAGGTGGGGCGAGCGAGAGAAGGTTTATGTGGACAGTGGACAGTGTACAGTCCTTGGCAAAAGTTCTGTCGCTTCTCCATGTTGTGGAATCAAACGCTTAGAAACTGACATCCATTGGTTTTAGAAGTGACTCCTATGAAAGCTGAAACCCTCCTAAATGTGTTTTGTTAAGAAAATAAATTGGCGAAATATTGATCACTTAATGAACACAGAAAGGTCAGATTTTGGCAAGACAAAAGTTTTGCCGCCCACATAAAGTAATGTGAAAATCAAACCAATAATTCAGTCCAAATACAAAGATATGTTTCCTAACATTGGTGAATGAAGTTGTGGTGCTATTAGAGCCAGATTTAAAATTTTGTGTGACTTCCATGAACATGAAGGACGGCATCCATGCATCTCAACAATGATTCATACAATTTATTGATGAAGTCATCAGTAATAGCAGAGAATGCCGTCTAACATGTTTCCCAGATGTCTGCCAAGCTTCCTTTTTCATCCTACCGCACACCTGCTCAGTGATGGTCATGTCTGGTGACTGTGCTGGCCAGTCCTGGAGCACCTTCATCTTCTTTGCCTTGAGGAACTTTAGTGTAGAGATGGATGGATGAGATGGAGCGCCATCCTGTGGCAAAATTTGACCCCTTTTATGATTGGGAATGTAAGAGGAAGCTAATACTACTAATACTACTATATTTTAGGCTATTGATATTGCCTTCCACCTTGCAAATGTTTTGCACACCCCCATACTGAATGTAGCCCCAGACCATGATCTTTCCACCACCAGACTTAGCTGTTTTCTGGGTGTATCTTGGATCCATACGAACTCCAGTAGGTCTCCTGCAGTATTTGTGGTGGCTGTGATGTAATTCAACTGAAGATTCAACTGAGTAATCCACCTTCTGCCACTTTTCCAGCGTCCATCCGTTTAGCAGACTGTGGGCCTTGCCTTTTGTTTCGTGCTGGCTTCTGGGCACTAATTCCACCATGGAGGACATTTCGAGGCAAAATACTACAAACTGTTCTAGCTGACACAGGGACTTGAGGTGACCAGGCCTGTTGGAGCTCTGCTGCAGTGGAAGAGGGGCTGGCTTTTGATTTTCTAACCAACAAACGTTCCTCCTGAGCAGTTGTCTTGCGGGGTCTGACAGACCTGGGCTTGTCAAAAACTACTTCAGTCTGTTCAGATCTTTTTTTAATTCTTTGTACTTGACGCTGAGACACATTGAAGGTGCGGCCACCTCTGCAGTGGATCTGGTCTTCATCCTCTTGATAATCAAGGCTTTGGTCGCAGGGATGATTTTTGGCATGTTGTCAGAGGTGAAGTTGCAGTTCTAGTGACGGTCTGGGGTGCTGGAGTTCTTTTTATACACACCCACTAATTAATAGAGATGAGCGAGTACTATTCGAAACTCCCGTTTCAAATAGCACGCACCCATAGGAATGAATGGACGCAGCCGACACGCAGGAGGTTAAGCAGCCGGCTGCAGGCAAAGTCTGCGTGCTGGCCACTTCCATTCATTCCTATGGGTGCGTGCTATTCGAAACGGCCGTTTCGAATAGTACTCGCTCATCTTTACTAACTAACTGACCAATTAGTGAGCACAGGTGAGGCTGTACACTAGGATTGGGGGCATTATATGACAAGGCGACAAAACTTTTGTCTTGCCAAAATCTCACCTTTCTGTGTTCATTAAATGATCAATATTTTGCCAGTGAAGCCAATTTATTTACTTAATAAATAAAACACATTTGGGAGGGTTTCAGCTTTCATAGGAGTCATTTCTTAAACCAATAGATGAATTTAAAGTCAGTTTATAAGCTTTTGATTCCACAACATGGAGAAGCGACAGAACTTTTGTCAGGGACTGTATATAGCATTAGAGCCAGCGGTCACGTCAGTCCCAAACCAGACGTCATCACAGTCTGAGATTTACCAGGATCGTCCTGATTTTTCAGCTTGTCCTGGGCTTATGGAAACTGCACGATAAGGGGGGCATATAAGCAATGGGCTTAAAGGGTTAATAAGTTATTTCCCATCCATAGGATAAGGGAAAAACCGACCACTGCTCCAATGGGGTCAAACCCCCGTGTTCTTCTGATTGATTGTGCTGACAGGCAGTGTTGTCTTAGTCTCAGCGTATATAGCTACACATATCACAGGTTTGACCATTGACCACTAGGACTTGTGACTAAACCAGGTTAAAGCCACAGGCGTCGTGATATATTCCTTCATAAATGCTTTACGATCTTCCGTCACTTTGAGAAACGGTCTTGTAATTGCGCGACTACAGACGACTAAACCGTAAGAGTAATTAATGGCGGGTTATTGTGTACAGTAAGGAGTCAAGCATCTGCGGGAGATAAAGGAGGCTTATTACACCAAATCTGCAAGACTCAGAAGACATGCAAGATTCTGCCCAAGATACCAAAGACTTCAAGAGCTGTGCTCTGTATTCTCCTCCTGATTGCTCACCGCCTGGAGACGCTATCACAAATAATCACAATTCTGCTGTTATATCATGTGTTATACTCCATTCACACTCAGAGCTGCAACGTGGATATCTGACTTGGATGCACTTCACTTTCAGATCTGCTGCGACGGTTATCTATCTGAACTTTCAGAATGTCTGATTAAAGACAAACTTGCAGAAGATGCAGCTCTGGATGTGAATATAGTATAAACCGTGGCTAGGACTCTGGATCGTGTATTTATAGGGTTAAAGAGATCTTTGTCTTTTACGCCTTTGACTCCAGTCACTACCAAAGCTGCATTCAACACTTGCTACTTCCCTTGTAAATATATTTTTGCGTATCCCCTAAACTAATAGACCAGGTCACCAAACAGCTCAGTTCTATCTGTCTGATATCCCACAATGCACTGTTCTCTAGTATCAAGAAAGTTGTAGGAATTCGGACACAGCTCTAGGAGTGACTAGAGGATACAACATAAATATGTAAATCAGGATCAGTATAAAAGAAGTGGACTAAAGGATTCACAAAGCTGCCGAATATTATATTTGGAGTGTTGTAAGTGGGTTTAGATCCAGTAATAGTCGTAGTCATACTGGTAATATATAAGGTATGAATGGCTGGGACATGGACTTGTGCAAGATTGTAGGTTGTTAGAGGGTTTAGATGCAGCTTGGATGATAGTAATAGTCGTTGTCATTGTGGTAGTTGTACTAGTTATCAGTGCGAACTTTTGACCCCTCTCCCTCCCTGACCGATGCCGAAGACCCTGAGCGACCCCCTCCCGGCATTCCTGCGCGCTCTATTATGCTCCATAGTGGCCCCTGCACACAGTATTATCCCCCATAGTGGCCCCTGCACACAGTATTATGTCCCATAGTGGCCCCTGCATACAGTATTGTGGCCCCTACTCACAGTATTATGTCCCATAGTGGCCCCTGCACACAGTGTTACCCCCCTAGTGTCCCCTACACACAGTATTATGTCCCATAGTGTCCCCTGCACACAGTATTATGCCCCATAGTGGCCCCTACACACAGTATTATGTCCCATAGTGGCCCCTACACACAGTATTATGTCCCATAGTGGCCCCTACACACAGTATTATGTCCCATAGTGGCCCCTACACACAGTATTATGTCCCATAGTGGCCCCTACACACAGTATTATGTCCCATAGTGGCCCCTACACACAGTATTATGTCCCATAGTGGCCCCTACACACAGTATTATGTCCCATAGTGGCCCCTGCACACAGTGTTATCCCCCTAGTGTCCCCTACACACAGTATTATGTCCCATAGTGTCCCCTGCACACAGTATTATGCCCCATAGTGGCCCCTACACACAGTATTATGTCCCATAGTGGCCCCTACACACAGTATTATGTCCCATAGTGGCCCCTACACACAGTATTATGTCCCATAGTGGCCCCTACACACAGTATTATGTCCCATAGTGGCCCCTACACACAGTATTATGTCCCATAGTGGCCCCTACACACAGTATTATGTCCCATAGTGGCCCCTACACACAGTATTATGTCCCATAGTGGCCCCTACACACAGTATTATGTCCCATAGTGTCCCCTGCACATATTATTATGCCCCATAATGGCCCCTACACACAGTATTATGTCCCATTGTGGACACCCATGAACAAGTATTATACTCTGGGGTCTTTTCAGACCCCAGAGTATAATAATCTGAGACCGATGGGGATACCAACATAAAAACCACTGTCAATTACATATCCCACTGCAGTCCTTGGTGGTGTCGGCCATTTTCAATGACGTCCGGGACGTCACATGACCCAGGACATAGGCCCCGGTCATGTGACGTCAGGGACATCACTGAAGTAGAGCGCAGAGAGGTAAGTAACACTGTTTTTTATGTTTCTTACCTCTCCTGGGCCTCCGATTATTATACTCGGGGGTCTGAAAAGACCCCCAAATATAATAATAGTGTTGGTGGGTGCCGCGGCGTCACTTAAGGATCCCGGCCCCTGCCAGGATCGGTAAGTAAATAGGGCCCATTACTGGCTGGAGTAAAAATTAAAAAAAAGCAGCGGTAGCGGCTGTCACCGGGCCCTCTAATGTCCCGGGCCCAGTGGCAGCTGCTATCCCAGTAGTTACACCCCTGCTAGAAATACATAATGTATGAATATCAGCAATAGGGTGTAAATTTTAGGTTATGTGTTATAAATTTTGTGTCTCCTTGTAAACTATTAAAGGTCTGATGCTGCACATGGCTCAAACCTCACCCACATGCAGTGACCAATGGCCGCATGATTGTAAACTGCGGGTTTCGGGCACATGTGGCCCTGTGTGAACATATCCTAATAATGCAGCAGTTGCCCAGGCTTAGCAGCTGTAATAAGCATATATATATATATATATATATATATATATATATATATATATATATATATTATAGCTATCTAGATATACACACATATATTATATCTCATGTCTCCTTACATCTGACCATATGCTTTCCTCTCTTGCAGTCTTTCCATTACGCATCGCTGAGGGTCAAAACCAAAAAAAGATCAAAAGGTAAAAAAAAAAAAATTAAGTTTTTGGAAATTGAATTTTAAGTTAAAAATGAAGAGAATCGACCCCAGAATATAACAAGATCCCGGGCTTTATCCCAGGGGGGTCACTGACAAGCAGCCGACGGCGGATTTCCTGCAAGGACCTTGGCCACGGCGACTGCGAGGGCTGGCTATGGAAGAAGAAAGACGCAAAAGGCTACTTCACCCAGAAATGGAAGAAGTACTGGTTCATCCTGAAGGACTCCTCGCTGTACTGGTACACCAACCAGAATGTGAGTAGCCACAGCCGCCTGGGCACACGGGAGGCAAGGGGGGCAGCAGCAAAAACTGCAAGGAGAGTGCGAAAAATCGCATCATTCATACATTACAGTACTCTGGTCACATCCAGAGCTGCATGCACACTTCTGCTGGCTGACCTCTTAGGGTTGAGCTTTGGGCAGCTTGTAATGGGTTATTTGGGTGCAGAGGTCACTCTTTATTACATTGGCGTTTCTTTTTTATTAGGATGAGAAGGCGGAAGGATTCATCAGTTTACCAGAATTCAGGATAGACCGCGCCATCGAATGTAGGAGGAAACAGTGAGTAGTGAGAGAGACAGTTACACCCTCACCCAGCAGCACAGAGTATTTCAGGGGGTTGAGGTGATTATTGAATAGACTGGGGTGCATTTATGGAGGGGAAAACATTTAATACACCAGTCTAAATAAATATCTCCCATTGTCACATATTTCTTCAGGTCCTGATTGATAGTTTGGGCTCGCGCTGCCCCTGTCCAGTATATACATCACAGTATATAGCACAGTGTATATGGGAAGTGCTGGGTCCAGCCAGCTGTCCTCCAGTCCGGTATATACTGTATATAGCACAGTGTATATAGCAAGAGTCCCATGCACTGTAATTTGCCCTGGTAACCTGTATATATAGTATATAGCACAGTGTATACAGCAGTCACCCTATATTCTGTCTGTCCACCAGGTAGCCTGTATATATAGTAGATAGCACAGTGTATACAGCAGTCACCCTATATTCTGCACCTCTGTCTGGTAGCCTGTATATACAGTACATAGCACAGTGTATACAGCAGGCGCCCTGTGCTCTGTATTTCTGACATTTGTTGCTTCTTCCAGCGCCTTTAAGGCTTGTCATCCCAAAATCAAGAGTTTCTTCTTCGCCACAGACTGTCTGGAGGAGATGAACAGGTGAGTTGTGGATCAGCCCCCGCCCCTTATATCAGTGAGAATGTAAGAATGCAGGGTCTATACATTATACATGTCATACTCCATGCACCTCCAAAGCTGCAGCCTGCAGGACCTCACATCCCACTGCTCCCTACTACTGGAGTGCTGCCTGTACTCTGCAAAGAGAGGACCCCAGGAGTCCCAAGAACTGAGCAGAAAGCAGGAGGGGTCCCGATAGTGACCAGCTATATAGAAAATGGGACCTAGGCAGCAAGTCTACATGACCCAACACAGTATTATAATACCAGGATTATACTGCCACTTATTACAGGGCACTAAGGCATGTCCTTGAGCCTAATCTTCTTAGGGCTGACATTTGGGTGATCCTTGGCCTCACCAGTCTGGTTATGCACTGCACCCTGGACCCGACATTATGGGGGCCATTCCTGGGACTGATGTAAAGGGTTCAGCGCAGCACTGGGATGTGAGCGGAATATGAAGTCTCTGATGATTGGCGCAGCAGATGAATATAAAGAATGGGGCAGATGGGCTGGGGAGTTGTCGCCATTGTGGTGGTTCCTCTGGAGACAATGCCGCTTTTGTGTTCTGTGATTTTAATCATTTGCTCTTGTGTGGAGTACAGTGCGGCTGGCGCTGTGTATACGGCTGCGTCTATAGCATTGTGTACTGCGGGGGAGGGGGCCACAGCTGAAGCCGCAGCCTCTCTTATACACGGAGCTTCTTATACGTGGCACATTATTATCAGATCACATGGAGCTTCCTATAAATACGTGACACATTAATGTCTGATCCAGAAGAACCTGAACCAAGCAGCGGACATTACTGATGGCCCAACAAGTGCCCACTGAGTAGGAGGAGTCTCACACCTAAAGGGGAGGAGTTAATATATATTGAATGGACAAAGCCCCAAATAGGCTAAAAAACCAAAACAACAAACACCACTGTAAATTAATAAAGTGCAGGGCAAAACGGTGGCTCAGTGGTTAGCACTGGTGCCTTGCAGCGCTGGGGTCCTGAGTTTGAATCCTGCCAGGAACAACATCTGCAAGGAGTTTGTATGTTCTCTCTGTGTTTGCTTGGATTTCCTCCCATTCTACTGACATACTGATAGGAAAAAAAAAGTGCAAAAGAGGAAAGACATGTATGTAAAAGACAGACACGCAAGAAGTACATGGACAAAAGATGCACATTCATATAGATATAAAAAACTATACATGCTTGTGGAATGATAATACTGGACTGCTTGGACTCCCACAAAGCCTACTGGTAGGTAACACTAGGGGGCACTTATGGCAGCTGTACTTACACTACACCTATAACCTTCAAAGTGTTGTATATATCTATATGTAGTGAGCTCCCTCTAGTGGTGACTGTATAATCTGTATGTAGTGAGTTCCCTGTATTGGTGACTGTATAATCTGTATATAGTGAGTGCCTCCTAGTGGTGACTGTATAATCTGTTATGTAGTGAGCTCACTCTAGTGGTGATTGTATAATGTGTATGTAGTGAGCTCCCTCTAGTGGTGACTGTATAATCTGTATGTAGTGAGCTCCCTCTAGTGGTGATTTATAATCTGTATATAGTGAGATCCTCCTAGTGGTGATTATATAATCTACTTTCAATAATCTCCCCCTACTGTTGGTGCATGATTTTTGGGACAGATTTACTAATACTGTGTAAACTGCAGACAGTGAAACCTTAGACTAAACCAGTGTCCAACAAAAAAAAATGCCTAAATGTTTATTGCACAGTAGTACAAGCTTCATCACACACCCCTTTTCTTGTAATTGATACATGTATTGGAATATTGTTACACCATAAACAATTTATTGCAACCATATTATCAGTCATACTGTATAAGAGATGAGTAAAAACCTATTGGAGACAGCGCATGGTGATCTGCTGCCACCTGCTGGACAAGTATCAGAATACAATCCTAAAAACTCTGCAAAGCAAGAACGTAGCTGCACCCCTTGTGCCACCCAATACAGACATGGGCATGATGTGCCTTTGGCTCTAGCACACGGCAGGTGGCGCTCTTCTCATTCTGTCCCATAATTCTGTCACATCTATAATGTTTGTCCGTAACCTCTCTGCTTTCTGTAGCTGCACCCCTTGTGCCACCCAATACAGACATGGGCATGATGTGCCTTTGGCTTTAGCACACGACAGGTGGCGCTCTTCTCATTCTGTCCCATTCTCCTTGCTTCATGTCTGCTTTCTCCATAGTGTCCTGTATAGATAATATATTATACACATTCTATACATATATTATTACTCTATAGACAGAGGGCGACGAATCTTCTCTGTTTTTTTTTTTTTTTTTATGTTTTACTTTCTAGTATGATGCGCGATGATGAGACCTGAGATGACACTTGGTCAGGTGTGAACTGGCGTCAAATTATAAGATATCTGTGACTTACCATGTAATTGCTTTGTTATTGTCGCCCTGCAGATGGATGAACCGCCTGGGCCTCGCCGCTATCGGGTATACGCCAGACGAAAAGGACATCAGACCAAATGAAGGTAAAATCAGGGAATTCATCACCCCTGCGCCAATTTTTGTTATTTATTTTTGTTATAAGAATTTTGTGACACTTTGTATTTCTGGGGGACTCTGTATTTTTATGGGGGACAGTATGGCTGGCAGTATTATGTGGAACTGTATGGCTGGCAGTATTATGGGGGACAGTATGGCTGGCAGTATTATGTGGAACTGTATGGCTGGCAGTATTATGGGGGACAGTATGGCTGGCAGTATTATGGGGGACAGTATGGCTGGCAGTATTATGGGGGACAGTATGGCTGGCAGTATTATGGGGGACAGTATGGCTGGCAGTATTATGGGGGACAGTATGGCTGGCAGTATTATGGGGGACAGTATGGCTGGCAGTATTATGGGGGACTGTATGGCTGGCAGTATTATGGAGGACTGTATGTCTGGCAGTATTATGGGAGACAGTATGGCTGGCAGTGTTATGTGGAACTGTATGGCTGGCAGTATTATGGGGGACTGTATGGCTGGCAGTATTATGGGGGACTGTATGGCTGGCAGTATTATGGGGGACTGTATGGCTGGCAGTATTATGTGGAACTGTATGGCTGGCAGTATTATGGGGGACAGTATGGCTGGCAGTATTATGGGGGACAGTATGGCTGGCAGTATTATGGAGGACTGTATGTCTGGCAGTATTATGGGGGACTGTATGTCTGGCAGTATTATGGGGGACTGTATGGCTGGCAGTATTATGGGGGACAGTATGGCTGGCAGTGTTATGTGGAACTGTATGGCTGGCAGTATTATGGAGGACTGTGTAGCTGGCAGTATTATGGGGGACTGTATGGCTGGCAGTATTATGAAGGACTGTGTAGCTGGCAGTATTATGGGGGACTGTATGGCTGGCAGTATTATGTGGAACTGTATGGCTGGCAGTATTATGGGGGACAGTATGGCTGGCAGTATTATGGGGGACAGTATGGCTGGCAGTATTATGGGGGACAGTATGGCTGGCAGTATTATGTGGAACTGTATGGCTGGCAGTATTATGGGGGACTGTATGGCTGGCAGTATTATGGGGGACTGTATGGCTGGCAGTATTATGGGGGACTGTATGGCTGGCAGTATTATGGGGGACAGTATGGCTGGCAGTATTATGGGGGACTGTATGGCTGGCAGTATTATGGGGGACTGTATGGCTGGCAGTATTATGGGGGACAGTATAGCTGGCAGTATTATGGGGGACTGTATGGCTGGCAGTATTATGGGGGACTGTATGGCTGGCAGTATTATGGGGGACAGTATGGCTGGCAGTATTATGTGGAACTGTATGGCTGGCAGTATTATGGGGGACTGTATGGCTGGCAGTATTATGGGGGACTGTATGGCTGGCAGTATTATGGGGGACAGTATGGCTGGCAGTATTATGTGGGACTGTATGGCTGGCAGTATTATGGGGGACAGTATGGCTGGCAGTATTATGGAGGACTGTATGTCTGGCAGTATTATGGGGGACAGTATGGCTGGCAGTGTTATGTGGAACTGTATGGCTGGCAGTATTATGGAGGACTGTGTAGCTGGCAGTATTATGGGGGACTGTATGGCTGGCAGTATTATGAAGGACTGTGTAGCTGGCAGTATTATGGGGGACTGTATGGCTGGCAGTATTATGTGGAACTGTATGGCTGGCAGTATTATGGGGGACAGTATGGCTGGCAGTATTATGGGGGACTGTATGGCTGGCAGTATTATGGGGGACAGTATGGCTGGCAGTATTATGGGGGACTGTATGGCTGGCAGTATTATGGGGGACTGTATGGCTGGCAGTATTATGGGGGACACTGTTATGGAGGACACTGTATCTCACTGTTATGGGGATACTGTGGCTGGTATTATTGTGGCATTGTATGGCAAGCACTGTTATAGGGGACACTTTGTGGCTGGCACTTCTATGGGGGTCTTGGGTAACTTATCTATTCATGGGGTACTGTGTGCCAATATGATTTTTAAAAAACACAAATGATGGATCCCATGTTAAATGCTGTGCAGACCTGGAGAGCAATGCGTCACATCCTTCAGCTCTCTGTGGCCCTTGATTATGGAGTGGATCTGCCAGTGTGGCCCTTGAGCAGAGAAGGTTGTGCCCCTGATACATTACTGACTGTGTGCACCTACAGGGCTTGTATTATGGGGGGTGGTCCCGGCCGCTGCTGTATCATCTATACACAGAGATAACTGGACACAATGTAACACTCTCTGTCATTAGCAGATTACTGGAGTGAGAGTGACCAGGACGATGTCGATGGCTCCATGACATTAAAGCAAGAACCGCAAACAACAGCGAGCGACACCTACCACCGCACCGCCTCAGTGAGTGCCCCAGACTATGGGGGTGATCATGGCTGCAGATCAGTAACCATGTGGTCATTCATCCTCAGACACCCCAAAAACCTGCACAGGATCTTATACATTATGTAATCTCAGAATAATAGAAATAATCACATACACTGATGTCAGTAACAGGGGGCGGGGCTGTGACAACCTCTCAGACATGATATATACAGGTGGTTGTCAGTAGTAATAGATGGATAGCTGTACTGTAGTATAAGGTGTGCGGATCTCATGTCTGATCACATGTTATTAAATTATATCACTGATGTCAGTTACAGGGGGCGGGGCTGTGACAACCTCTCAGACATGATATATACAGGCTGGTTTTCAGCAGATCCCAATGTATATTGGCTGTATGGGGGTATTTTGGGCAGAGTTCCCCTTTAGGCTAGTTCTTCCAGGATGATTTCTGATCTTTTTATCTTTTCAGGTGAACTCCTCGAGTCCATTTCCAGAGCAGAAGCATGGGCGCCACTTCTCCAGTGAATCCACCTATTCGCATTCCTCCGCTGAAGACTCCAGGCCGGACGCTTTGGGCAGCACTCACTCCTCCGGTTGTCGGCCCACTTTCCGGGAGCGACGGTCCTGGCAGGATCTCATAGAGACCCCTCTGACTAGTTCGGGTCTTCACTTCCTCCAGACTGTCCCTCCTGATGCTGAATATGTAGCAGGGCGGACAGGAATGTCCCCGGAAAGGAGAAGACAAGCTACACTGCCGGTCCAGCGGCGCCATAACCAGGAGCGGGACGGGCCCTTTCCTCTGGCAGAATGTCCCAGGAGTCACACGGCACACACCAGGACACAAAAACAGCGCAGCCAAAGCTTGCCCAGGAACCGGGACGCCAGAGGGAAAAACCGCAATAAGAACGCCAGTCTGTTAGAGGAAAAGTCTGAGGAGGAGCCACTGAAGAGGAAGCACAGCAGCTCCAGCAAAGAAGGTGAGGAGCAGTAGTGACAGCCATTACCTCTCACCAGTCCCACAACCAACTTTCCCAAACCCTTGACAATCAGATCTGGAGGATGTCACCCAGCTTTCCCATACCGCTGACAATCAGATCTGAAGGATGACACCCAGCTTTCCCATACCGCTGACAATCAGATCTGAAGGATGACACCCAGCTTTCCCATATTCCTGACAATCAGATCTGAAGGGTGACAACCAAATTTCCCAGATACAATATTATCAGACCCCTCTCTTAGTATCACACTATGTACTTACCTTCCTCGATCCCAGTTCTGCTGCTACATCCTGATGTGTAGTGTCAGGACCCAGGGCAGGTGTATAAGCAACACCTTTCTGCAGCGCTCTTATCTCATGTGACCAGGGCCATAACTACTGGGGTAGCAGCAGTAGCGTCTGCCACAAGGTTCGGGACACTAGAGCCCGGCGACAGCTGCTACCGCTGCATTGTTTTTTTTTTAATAGGCCGGTACCTACTGCCGGTGCTATTGCTGCCGGTGCTTCCCCTTCTGCGGAGGCGGCCGTGATCTGGAGTCAGAATCAGTAAGTAAGGCAGCGGGCCCGCGAACCCCACAAACACTATCATTATACTCGGGGGGGGGGCAGTCTTTTCAGACCTTCGAGTATAATGATACAAGGCCCAGGGGAGGTGAGGGAACATAAAAACCACTGTTACTTACCTCTCCTGGCTCTGGAAGGCTTCAGGCCTACTTGGTGATGTCACAGACCAGGGTTTGCGTGCTTATGCCTCGCGACACAAGGCCCCCCTCAAGTGACATCTCTTCAATCATTGAAGATGGCTGACATCAACGGGGAGTGCGCCAGAGCCCAGGAGAGGTAAGTAACAGTTTTGTTTATGTTTGTTTACTCCCATGGGTCTTCGATTATTATACTCTGGGGTCTGAAAAGACCCTGGAGTTTAATAATTGTTCATGGATTCTCCACATTGGGGCATAATACTGTGTGCAGGGGCCACTATGGGGCATAATAGTGCATGCAGATATAAAGGGGGGATGTCGGGTTCTTTCGGGGGGTGGTGGTCAGGGGTGGGGCATGTCAAAAGTTTGGCATGGGGCCCCACCATTCCTAGTTATGCCACTGCATGTGATCTCTGTCATACCCCAACTCCCTCTGATGTCATGTGACTTCCTTTGCACGCCGACCCTCGCTGTGTTACCTCAGTCTCACATTCCCCAATCTGTATTCTAGAAAACAAGAAGGAGACTCGGTGCAGCACAGACGGACTACAGGAGCTTTACAAGACGCTGGAACAAGCAAGTCTGTCAGCATTCGGGGAGCAGCGGCCGTCCACCAAGCAGGAGTTCAGAAGATCCTTCATAAAGAGGAGCAATGACCCCATCCTCAACGAGAAACTGCACCGCATCCGAGTCCTGAAGAGCACTTTAAAAGTAGGAACCCCTCCCCAATGAATCCACAATTACCTGAGGATATAGGAATGTTACAATGTATCAGTCTGGAAAATCCTCTGTTACAATGTATCACTTTAGAACATCCTCTTTTACAATGTATCAGTCTGGACCATCCTCTGTTACAATGTATCAGTCTGGACCATCCTCTGTTACAATGTATCAGTCTGGACCATCCTCTGTTACAATGTATCAGTCTGGACCATCCTCTGTTACAATGTATCAGTCTGGACCATCCTCTGTTACAATGTATCAGTCTGGACCATCCTTTGTTACCATGTGTCAGTTTAGGAAGCCACAAGTGGTCAGAGGGTTTGTTTGGTACAATGGTCCAGCCATCTATTAATAAGGTTATATAACTGAAGCTGTCTGAGCCGTCACCCACCGGTACGTGTGAATATACAGATACTAAGTGCAGGGTAACTTCTAGATAGAGGGGTCAGGATCTGAGGATCAGAGGAGGAAAGATAGATATGATAAGAAATGTTAGTTAGTGTGTGGAGGATGAAGGACATTGTGATCAGGTCACGTGATAAGCCGCCTAAACAGATTTTGGGGAATGTCTGAAGCTCCTGTATTTGGGTTTAATCTGAAAGTCTGGGGTAAAGGAGGAGATGTAGTGGGCGCAGTGCTATGGAGGGATTTATGGGGGAGTGTGATAATGTAATATTGTATACTGTGGGGGATGGGCAACCAGTGCAGCGACTGACGCAAGGTAGGTGCATCTGTGTACCAGAGTGACAGAAAGATCCTGGTGGCCGCATACAGGGCAGATTGTAGAGGGAGAGTTTATTAAGAAGAACAATTAGAAGAGAATTGTAATAGTCAAGATGGGAAATAATCATAGCAACAATTCTAGATTCTAGAGAAGTTTTTAGGTGCAGGTGACAAGAATGTGCAAGTGCCTGAATATGTGGAGTGAAGGCGAGATCTGAGTGATAAACAACCCCCAATAAGACCACAGACAGAGATGGAGATATCAGGGTTGGAGGGAACACCAGAAGTTTTTTAAAGATTTAGTTTCAGTGGAAGAGAAGACCTGGTGTTAGAGGCAGCAGGTGTTCTGTATTAGTGCAGCGGTGATGTCACAGTATGACATATACGGGAAGCCAAATCTGCTGATGGTTTGTCCAATAGGAGATGTGTAGAGAGAGAAGAGGAAGGGGCCTAGGACCGAGCCCTGAGGAACCCCAAAAGCAAGGGGAAGAGAGGAAATAGCACCAGCGAATGATACACTAAATGTGCGGTCAGAGAGATAGGAAGTAGGGTTCAGCGATCGGGATCGGGAAAGATCGAATCCTGATCGAGCAAATTTAACAATCACGATCGGCTGGAAAATGATCGGAAATCGGATTTTAAAATCGATCCTGAAATCTCAAGGTCGTCTCAACCCTAATAGGAAGAAAACCAAGAGAGCGCAATGTCCCTGAGGACAATAAGGTGGAGCATAGTGAGGAGGAGTTGGTGGTCTATGGTGTCTGACCCAGAAGAAGTAGTGAATAGTTCCCACTAGATTTAGCCGTGAGGAGATCGGTGGAGACTCTTGTAAGTTCACGAAAACCCGATTGGAAAGGGTCCAGAAGAAAGATAGCAGATTGGGCAGCAATAGACCAGGAGGTTAGAGGTGAGGGGAGGTTAGAGAAGGGTCTATAGTTAGCAACACAAGATGGGTTGGGAGGTCTTTTCAGTAGTGGGATTATGATGGAGGAGTGACGGGATGGGGTCACTTGGCGAGAAGACAAAAGGGACTGGGAGACTTCAGAAGGAGGAGCAATGGAGGGAAGGGGACTGAGGCTACTTGGAGATTGGATTATTTCATTTCATAAGGATTTTGGTTTCTGAAGTTTGTCTTCCCATTTCAGGCTAAGGAAGGCGACCTCTCCGTCATTAATACGCTCCTCGATGACCCTGCCATGACGGCCAAGAAGTTCAAAGACTGGAAGCAGAAAAACTTTGAGTTTTTTATGGATATTTGTGAGTATAGCGGAACCCTGAAACCTCAGAACGGTGCCTCTGACCTCCCTGCACCGACAGCTCAGATCTCGCACACCCATTCCTTCATCGAGACGCACGTCTGACCGGCAGGAGCAGCATTGTCCACGAACGTCCCCTCCCTCAGCTGCCGCCATGACTTGTGACCTGAGAGAAGCACTGTAATATTTGTACATAATGTAATCAATTGATTGTAAATAGATTGGATACGAGAATAGCGCCACCAGATGCCTACGACATTGCATGACCGAGCAGAATACTTCTTCTTCTTTTGTGGATTCTCTTTGCTTTGCTGTATGTATCAGGGTCGGCATCCACACTGAATTGTCAGGAGCTCCCCGGATCGCCAGCGAGCAGCCATTGTGTGAACTGTGCCAGTCATGTGACCACTGACTACCCTACATCAATGGTGTTCAGTGCACAAAATGGCGGCATCCAGGGAGCCTCCTCTATGTACATCTAAGGTGACAGCCTCCGAGCTATTTTATATATAGATACGCTGTCCACCGTGGACTCCATATCTATATATACAAATGATCCCATCTCAGTATTAGATTCGATTTTCCCGTCTTTCATACATAAGCAGCGAGCGGGTTTTGCATCCTGGTCGCCGATCTCCATTGCTATCCATGTTATTTTCTAATTCTCCTGGGAGTAGAGGAAGAGGTTCCAGGCTGCACATGAGTATACGGCTCAGCCTCTTAGTGCCTTAAGATGTACATTGTGCATCCTGCGGACAGTGGTTTTCTTGCATGAGAGCTAAAGATGCGAAACCGCCGAGCAACGGGATCTTAGGAACCTGGTGACGATCTTCCGGGAAGCTTCAGTATAAGGTGGACTTGTCTTTGCAGGATGATCGCTCTCTCCACTGTGATTATTGTGCCACTAGCCTGTGACTATATTTACCACACCTGTCAATGGACTAAAAGCGAAACGCGACAGATCAGTCCTATTCATGTCAGTCCAATGGGTACAAAGCAAAAGACTAAAAGCGAGAAAGTCGGAACCAACAGGCGGCGAAAGTGATGAGATGGAAAATCCAATACAAGGACAGTGAGTGCCAGGTTCTTCCAGCTTCTGTAATCTCTGACTCTTGTGCTCGAGGTCCGTCTCTTGTGCTCGAGGTCTGTCTCTTGTGCTCGAAGTCCGTCTCTTGTTTATGGTCACTGCTCTTTGTCGCAGATGTTACTATCAGGGAAGCCTCTTGTTACTTTGTCGCTATCCGGTGGGAGGCGCATGCAGACATTAGACGTGTTTTTGCATGGGACTGCATTGATGGGGCAGGATATAACAGATTCATCCCACATTTGTTACATTGTTTCCTCTACCAAATACAATGTATCCATTACAACGCACATTATGGGTCACAAACACCTTCATGGACGCTATGATCACCACTAATCCTGTCCCAAATTTGAGCGCAGGGCGCCAGTAGACATGTGATGGTTGAGAATCTGGAAGTTACTGCTAGTTTCTTTGCTCCATATCTTCCATTCCAGACCCATCTTTCTAGAAGAAATCTCTAGTCATGTAGTTGAATCAAATATTTTCTGCTCCACTCGTATTACATCCAGGACTGTGCCAGAGGCTCGCGGGCAGCGCCAGGTCAGGTGATCGCATAATGGCGGTATTGCACGCGAGAAAAAAAAAATCAATGATTGATCTCCAGGTGCAGCACTACTCATCCAAAGCGAGAATCTCAGGTTACACGGATCGGTTTTAGTTTCTTAGATTTGTTACAGTGTGACAGGTGAAACGTGTGGGAGCCACGTGAGGAAAACACATCCACCACCACCATGGCGATTAAAGGGTTGCTCCGTATTCAGACCTCCTTGTTGGCTTTAAGAGTCATTTAGAACCTTGTGCAGTAAAAAACCAATAATCCAATGAGGTGCCAAATAGTCCGAAACTCTGTATTATGGTGGCAGGTCCGCAAGGTCTTCATCTCTAGAGTCCAGTGCGCTGGGGCTGATGTTATCAGAGGTACCAAGAGATGATCCCCTTCCCCTATGACCTGACCACACTCTTATTAGGTAATTTAGGAATCTAGAATGGAACGCAAGAATTCCAATATATCAGCCGCTGGACTATTGAAATTCACTGTACAACCTCTTGTCAAAAATAAAGGCGGAGTGTCCCTTTAAACCAGAATGACAATGTAAAGTATCCAGTAGCAGCTAACATAAGTAGCATCCTCCGCCCCTTTCCCCCCGCCACTGAGCCGCGCCCTGAAGTCCATGTCACTGTGAATATGGAGCCCCCCCTTGAACAGGTCACTGTGATTACCCCGCTGTTCTCAGGGGACTGACCCCTCCACCACAACCTTTACTGACCCATCCGTTTCGCTGCGATCCTATGAGTCACTGTGATTGAACTTTGCTCCTATGGGGAAGTTGTCACTGATATTATTGCATGTTTGTCCTTAAAGGAACTGACCCCCAAAATACATAAACCTCCCACTTGCTGAGCCCTGGGTGTACAGCCGGCATCACCGTCATCCTGGGTGAGGGGTGCAGATCTTATATCTGCCGATTCTGAGGTCTCATCCTTGCAGGTGATCTCTGGTCACAGCAATACATTGCACTTATATCAGATGGTGCTGACAATGGGGTCACTTTAAGAGAATTTCCACCTAAAAATGTATAAAGTGACTCAGACTTCGGCGCAGTGGCCGACCTGCAGTGATCCAGGGATCTCTCTGTACTGCATATGAGACAGCGGGATCCAGCTGCCACATACAAGCCACACACCCCTATTCCGTTTGGGTTGTCACTTTTGCCCCGCAGCAGTACAGAGAAATCCCAGTCTCCACCGATTCCTTAATGTGGATATTTTAACATTTTAGCAGGAAATCCTCTATAATGTGACGCAGGATGCAGCACCAGTAATGGTCTGTGGTGCTGGACGCCATGTCCTATCGATCCCCATCCGCTGACTGCTCATTACTATGGCACGCGCTACCTTAAAGTGTCAAGAAACTTTCTAACAACTTGATTTTCTTGCAGCATTTGTGAATTTTATAGGATTTAATCTCCTGTCTGAAATCTTATACTGAAATCCTCTTCCAGTCCCCTATATATTCCTTCCCCTGTTTCTGTATTGATAGCTGAATCCTGTATACTGCAATATGGGTGAACGGGCTCCTTTATATTACAGAGTTGAGGCCGGGAATTAAGAAACTTAGAACAATGCTTCTGGTGTCATATGAAAGATAAGATTCTCTGCTCTTATGTGACACCAGGATCGCAGTTCTGCGGTTTCCATATATAATGCAAGCTGATCTTCCCCCTTCTCGCACAGATCTAGTTATTCCTCCTGTGAGTGTTATCTCTGTTGTCCTAAATACTCATAAACACTCATTTAAAGGGAGGTTTTTAATCTTTTTATATTATCGATATTTAAAAAAAAATCATAAAAATCCTGCAGTTCTTACTTTGTCCACTATTTTGTAGATTTCTTTGCAGCAGCCACTTCATTTACAGCACACTGATGATCATGTACATGTATATAAGACATAGAATCCACCAGTCACAATAGGTGGGTGATATCAAATCTTATCTTTGCACAATGGACTGTGCTGGGTCATAGAGCATGTCTACAAAACTTTCCCCTAGAAGTCAATAAGATCTGCTACAGACCATTGTGTCCATGGCCCTGGTCCTTCTACCGAAATCAGGAAGTCAAAGGGGGCATTCACACGATTGAAGTCAATGGGATTCTGTTTTGCAGCGCTGATTCTGACACTAGTTTACGTGTCAGAATCAACACTGCACTACATCGTGTGAATGCCCCCAAAGAGTGTTTTAGGCTTGGTGGCAAGAGTTGGAATTGTGAGATTTCTAGGATTTATTTTTTTTAAATATAACTTTAAGGCTGGGTCCCCACGGGCCGGAAACGCTGCAGGAAAAATTGCGACGTTATACAGTACTTGCAAAGTGGATGGGATTCATGTCAATCCCATCCCCACTTTGCGAAAGATATCGCAGCGCGGACACGCTGCGATTTCCAAAACCATTGCGGTTTTGGAAATCACAGCATGTCAATTATATCTACGGAAATGCCAGCGGCTTTCCTATAGATATAATTGTAACAGAAAGTCCGCGGAGCAAAAATCTGTGAACTTTCTGTTCAAAGCGCTGCGGGAAGAACCGCAATGCGTTCACGCTGCGGTTCTTACCGCAGCACTTTAATGCTGTGTTTACGGCCCATGGGGCCTTAGCCTTAAATTGGAAAATTAAAAACAACATCACTAAAAATTCTTAAAACAGGATTTAAACAATACGGCATTTCCTGATGACCTTTCCTTTAAGCCAAAATCGTATCAAACTGTAGTGATTAGAACAACAGAGATGACAGTCACAGAATGAAGCGTCACTCAGTACGAGAGGGGGAAAGATCAGCTTGTACTATATGAGAGCAAGTGAAGGCTGCAGAAAAAAAAGCTGAATTTTTGAATAAAACCCTATATAATGCAATAATACCAGCAGTGGCGTAACTAGGAATGGCGGGGCCCCGTGGCGAACTTTTGACAGGCCCCCCCCCGAAGACCTCGACCGACCCCCTCCTACGCATTTCTGCGCGTTCTATTATCCCCCATAGTGGCCCCTGCACACAGTATTATCCCCCATAGTGGTCCCTGTACACAGTATTATCCCCAATAGTGGCTCCTTCACACAGTATTATCCCCAATAGTGGCCCCTGCACACAGTATTATCCCCAATAGTGGCCCCTGCACACAGTATTATCCCCCATAGTGGCCCCTGCACACAGTATTATCCCCCATAGTGGCCCCTGCACACAGTATTATCCCCAATAGTGGCCCCTGCACACAGTATTATCCCCCATAGTGGCCCCTGCACACAGTATTATCCCCAATAGTGGCCCCTGCACACAGTATTATCCCCCATAGTGGCCCCTGCACGCAGTATTATCCCCCATAGTGGCCCCTGCACACAGTATTATGTCCCATAGTGGCCCCTGCACACAGTATTATGTCCCACTGTGGACACCCATAAACAATTATTATACTCTGGGGTCTTTTCAGACCCCAGAGTATAATAATAGGAGACCCGGGGGAATAAAAACATAAAAAAACCACTGTTACTTACCTGTCCCCCAGCTCCTACGCTGTCTTCTCCACTGCCGTCCTTGACGTCGGACGTCACATGACCCGGGACGCAGGCCGGGTTCATGTGACGTCAGAGACGTCAGGAAGGAGGCCTGGCAGTACCGTGGAGAGGTAAGTAACATGTTTTTTATATTTCTTACCTCTCCCAATCCGCCAATCATTATACTCGGGGGGCCAAAAAGACCCCCGAGTATAATGATAGCAGCGGTAGTGGCTGTCACCGGGCCCCTAATGTCCCCGGCCCTGTGGCAGCTGCCTCCGCTGCTATGGCGGTAGTTACGCCACTGAATACCAGACCAAACCAGTCTTCTAGGCAACCTTCGGCACTCCAGCTGTTGTAAAACTACAACTCCCAGCATGCATGCTTACTCTGCTGTTCTTGGAACTGACATGGAAGTGAATGGAGCATGTTGGGAGTTGGAGTGCTGACCCCTGCCCTAGACCACACAATTTTACGACTCCCAGTCTCAGCTTTCCTGTATTACACTTGAGCCTGTACCCCAGTGAGAAACCGTGTACAGACTGAAGATCGCAATACAGGAACAGCAATGGATATGGAAGGGACAGAAAGTCAATTTCAGTGCAGGATTTCACAGAAAGAAGCCAAATAGTTATATTACAGTCACAAACGCTGCAAAAAAAAATTAAAAGTTGCTTCAAAATTTAGATACGCTGAAGGGTGTATTATTATCATAGTATATGTGCGGATTAGATACGGGTCCCACGTCTCGGCCATAATCTTTAGAAAGCAAGGTCCCCGATCCCCTCTATGGTTGCAGTGGGTAGCGTGGTGGTTACGCAAGTACAGCCTCATCTATTCACTTCTATGGGAGCCCTAAAAAACAGCTGAGCAAGTGCACAGGGCTCAGACATCCCATAGAAGTGACTGTAGAGCTGTATGTGTGTAGCTGCAGCACCAGACCCAGGAGGGTCGGGGGCCCCAAACAGGCAGAGACACCAGAGGTGGGACCTGTATATATTGTCTATGGCACATCCTATGCATATGTAACTATGACGAGAATATCCCTTTAAGGGTGTGGGAATATGTAGCCGAATACCTACAGAGTGACCAGGGCCCGCCTGCACCTCAAAGTAATGGACAGGTTACCCCAAACTGAGCGGTGGAGGCTGGACGCCCGGGGGTCAGCGAGGACTGTAAATATCTCCTGTCAATTTGTTACCTATATAAACCTATAAATATATATATATAAATACATAGATCTATATATAGGCACATATATAATGGAATATTTTTTATAATGATTTAATCTGTGTTTAGCGTGGGAGGAGTGTGACGCCACGAGGGGTGAATTCTGCTGTACAGGATCCGACGACTTTGAGCGATTATTTATTGTCCTATGTAGGAAGAAACAAAGTAACAAAAAAACAGAAACATTTTGTTAACTGAATCAATAATAAAAATGGTTTTGCAAAACTGAGACATTGAGACGGAGCTGCACTGAGACTTTATTCTCCTGTCAATGGAACCGCACCAAATATACAAACACGTACGAGGCGGATACACGCCGCTGAGATGTTGTCACTGTGTGTTATGCATCACATCATCCTATCAGAGAGCCCACTGTACATGGCGTGAGAATGGGTCCCCAGCCATGGGGCGGTGTAAATGGAGGAAATCACTGTATAACAAAACAGTTCAGGAATCAACTCGTAACAGCTGAGGGTTTGTTACCATTGTATACAGGCTAATGCTGTAGCGTGGTCCTCTCTGCATGGTTTGCGCGGAAACCGCACAGACCCCATTATAGTCTATGGGGTCAGCGGATTTCCTTAGGTAACTTCTTTTTAATGCATATAGGTTTACATTCGGGGGGGGGGGGGGGGGGGGTCCCTAATTGGACTCCCCGAACACAAATGTGAACCAAGCCTAACTACTGTTTTACCTGCAGTGATACATTGTAACAAACTGCTAAATACATTTTTGCTATGATATGTTTAGGCCCGGTTCACATCTGCGTTTGGTATTCTGCTCGGGGAGTCCACTTGGGGACCCCCGAGTGGAATACCGAACGCATTGACAAGCGGTGAGCAATGAAAGCACACAGACCTCATAGACTATAATGGAGTCCGTGTATTTTCCACGCGATCTCCGCACGAGTCATGCGAAGAGGAAAGTAGCTCATGAAGTTCTTTTCTCTCCACATGATTCATGCGGAAAACACACGGACCCCATTCTAGTCTATGAGGTCTGTGTGCTTTCATTGCTCACTGCTTGTCACTGTGTTCAGTATTCCATCCGGGAGTCCCCAAATAGAATGGAATACCGAACACCAACGATTGTCTACACTGGATACATTGTAACAAACCCTCAGTGGTTAGAATGATGGAATCGGGCTGTGTTTCTGTACATATCCAGTTTGGTCATTTGTGCAGATTTATGACTCTTGGGGCTGGAAGAAGCTGAAGATCTAAGGCCCGGTTCACACCTGCGCATGGGTTTCTGTTCAAGGAGTTTGCTTTGGGACCCCCCGAATGGAAACCTAATCCGCATATAGAAGCGATTACCTTATGAAACTCGCAGATCCTATAGACTATAATGGGGTCCATGTGGTTTCCGCACAAAAAATGCGGAGAGAAAAGTCCTGCTCACAGCGTTTTTCTAACCACATTTTTAATGCGGAGAGGGAACGGAATGACCCAAACGCAGATGTGAACTGGGCCTAAATCCGAGTCACAATTTCCCTTCTATTACGAGAGCGGGCAATGAGACCCTTTCCCTTTCAGAATCCTGAGAAAGTTTTGTGATGACCAATATGTCTACAGTTATAAAGCGTTATCATCCAACTTTCCCATTTTTCTGATTATGTAACGCTCACAGGTGACTGAACTATTCAGGAGTCTGGAAAAGCTGGATGATGAGCCTAGTAGGAGTTTTAATGGTACTTCTAAACCAGTTAAAATTTTTGCTCCACTCGTTCATCCAACATTTCATACGACTAGTATGATTCGGTAACACAACCCCCGCTCCCATATCGCAGCATGTTTAGGGGGAACGTTGGAATCACATCTGTTAACAAGTAACTTTATCACTACTTTACCTGACCTACATGATGTTACCTTCAGAGCTGCATTCACTATTCTGCTGTTACATCATGACTTATACCCCAGTCACTACCACAGCTGCATTTGCTTATATTCTATTACTTCACATCTTGAAATGTATTCATATCCAGAGCTGCATTCAGAATTCTGCTGGAATGAAGGATTTCACTGCTGCCAACTGCTGCGGTGCATTAGGTGAAATGTAGAGTACTGTACAGTGGGTGCTGCAATAAAGTCTCCTCCATCTGTAATGATATAATGAGTGCACATCAGCAGGAAACTTCATCTAACTTGGGATTGTTTGCAGATTCTGTAGGTGGATCACAGTCTGAGTTGAATCTCAATAGGAGACCAGCAGAATTCTGAGCGCAGCTCTGGTTGTGACTCATGATCTCATTTGGTGTTGGTTTGAGATTCTGTAAAGACACTGATCCAATGGCTGCAATACTGAGATTTGAGATTGTAAAACCTGATCTGAGTGTTTAACTAGAAGACCTGCAGAATTGTGAGCGCAGCTCTGGAGATCACTCAGGGATAAGACATGATCTAACTTGGGATTGCTTTGAGAATCTATGAAACACTGAACCAGCAAGTGGAATCACAAGATTTGAGGTCCTACAGTCTATGCTGACTGGTAATAGCCGTCTGGAAGAATTGTGAATGCAGCTCTGAAGGCATAGAGAATGTTTCAGAACGCATTTTAAGATCAGGTTTTGATGCAGTGTTTTAGGAGGAAAAGATATCAAACAAAGAATCCAACCATCTTTGAAACAATGAACAATAAAACTGCGCCAAAACCTGTAAGTGTGTATCATGGCCTAAAGCCAAGTATTCTCTAAGTAACTTACTAGTATTAGGGATCCTCACCACCAGTGACTGACGTGTCTAGAGGTTCAGCCCTATAAAACCGCCACTCACTCAGCTGTCGATTGTGACAAGAGAACTCAAGAAGCCTCGGCCTTATGACACCCAACAATGCAGCAATGTAGCGCCCCCCAGGGCATGGGGTCTGCAATGCACTTACCACTGCGTAGCCTGGGGGGCACAAACTGTGACAATGTATGACATGGAACCCACTCAATGTATGGCCTATTAACCCCCTGTTCCCTGGTTTGCACTTTACAACCTGTGACGTCAGTGCCATCCGTTTGCATTTTATTCCTTCCAAAAACCAAAGCACTGACCCCGCCGGTGTGCAATCCATGTACAGTGTACAGTCCCGCACCCCAGTGTATATACCCATACTCCACCTTCTAGCAGCAATATATACGATGAAACCAAACTCCATGAGACTGTTGGGAAGTGCTGGCGGCGCTCTGTGTAAT
Source organism: Leptodactylus fuscus (assembly GCF_031893055.1). Taxonomy (NCBI): domain Eukaryota; kingdom Metazoa; phylum Chordata; class Amphibia; order Anura; family Leptodactylidae; genus Leptodactylus; species Leptodactylus fuscus. Next base: position 58,238,627 of record NC_134275.1, on the reverse strand, counting down.
GCCGCACTGCTCCACCGGGGGCGCTCTTCCTCTTTATGTACTGATTGACACAATGGCAGAACTGTTACTTTGTAAACATTCAGAATATTTTTTATTTCTTTTTTTTCGGAGGGGGGTATTTCTGATATTGTTATGAGAGCGTGGTGTGTCGTGCGCATGTCAGGTCATGATGTTTATTTTACGTAATGGCCATTAATAACGACCACGCCAGATTCACGCGATTATTGTTTGGTTCCTTGTTTCACATGATTATTCTATATTATTATTATACTTTTTTTTATGGTTTCCATGAACCTGTGTACTCAATAAACTGATTAAAGGGGAAGTTCTGGCTTCTTTTCTCGGTAACGGATTCGCAGTCTGCCGCATGTTTGTCCCCACAATGGCTGAACTTATACAGTTACATTAAATATAGTAGTCACAGCCCCGCCCCATGTACCGGCATCACTACAAAGTTAAAGGAAGACTCCTCCCTTTGTCAGTCCGTTGCACACTCCTCATTTAAGGGAAACGGGGTTTTAATTTTTTTTCTTTTTTTGGGTGGGGGGGTTATAAACTGAAGAAGTGAACTTTTAGAGATGAAAAAAATAAAAATGAAAGTAATAACTGAGATTTACATGGGACTGCCAGAGAACAGAGAGCAACAGCGGCTAAAGGAGGAGACAGAGGAGAAGAGAAACACAACACAGCGTGACCACGGACCGCCGGGGACAGGAGAAGAACTCTCATCATCCTCCAAGAGAGAGTAATATAATAACCAGGTAACACCGAGAAGAGGAAACAAACATGAAATACCCCATAACAGTGTCATCTACAGATCCCCATAAGTGTCATCTACAGATCCCCCATAACAGTGTCATCTACAGATCCCCCATAACAGTGTCATCTACAGATCCCCATAAGTGTCATCTACAGATTCCCCCATAACAGTGTCATCTACAGATCCCCCATAACAGTGTCATCTACAGATCCTCCATAACAGTGTCATCTACAGATCCCCCATAACAGTGTCATCTACAGATCCCCCATAACAGTGTCATCTACAGATCCCCCATAACAGTGTCATCTACAGATCCCCCATAACAGTGTCATATTCAGATCCCCATAACAGTGTCATCTACAGATCCCCCATGACAGTGTCATCTACAGATCCCCTTAACAGTGTCATCTACAGATCCCCATAACAGTGTCATCTACAGATCCCCATAACAGTGTCATCTACAGATCCCCCATAACAGTGTCATCTACAGATCGCCTTAACAGTGTCATCTACAGATCCCCATAACAGTGTCATCTACAGATCCCCATGACAGTGTCATGTACATATCCCCCATAACAGTGTCATCTACAGATCCCCATGACAGTGTCATGTACATATCCCCCATAACAGTGTCATGTACAGATCCCCCATAACAGTGTCATGTAGAGATCCCCCATAACAGTGTCATATACAGATCCCCATAACAGTGTCATCTACAGATCACCATAAGTGTCATCTACAGATCCCCCATAACAGCGTCATGTACAGATCCCCCATAACAGTGTCATATACAGATCCCCCATAACAGTGTCATGTACATATCCCCCATAACAGTGTCATCTACAGATCCCCATAACAGTGTCATCTACAGATCCCCATAAGTGTCATCTACAGATCCCCCATAACAGTGTCATCTACAGATCCCCCATAACAGTGTCATCTACACATCCCCATAACAGTGTCATCTACAGATCCCCCATAACAGTGTCATCTACAGATCCCCATAACAGTGTCATCTACAGATCCCCATAACAGTGTCATCTACAGATCCCCCATAACAGCGTCATCTACAGATCCCCATAACAGTGTAATCTACAGATCCCCATAAGTGTCATGTACAGATCCCCCATAACAGCGTCATCTACAGATCCCCATAACAGTGTCATCTACAGATCCCCCATAACAGTGTCATCTACAGATCCCCCATGACAGTGTCATCTACAGATCCCCTTAACAGTGTCATCTACAGATCCCCATAACAGTGTCATCTACAGATCCCCATAACAGTGTCATCTACAGATCCCCCATAACAGTGTCATCTACAGATCGCCTTAACAGTGTCATCTACAGATCCCCATAACAGTGTCATCTACAGATCCCCATGACAGTGTCATGTACATATCCCCCATAACAGTGTCATCTACAGATCCCCATGACAGTGTCATGTACATATCCCCCATAACAGTGTCATGTACAGATCCCCCATAACAGTGTCATGTAGAGATCCCCCATAACAGTGTCATATACAGATCCCCATAACAGTGTCATCTACAGATCACCATAAGTGTCATCTACAGATCCCCCATAACAGCGTCATGTACAGATCCCCCATAACAGTGTCATGTACAGATCCCCCATAACAGTGTCATGTACATATCCCCCATAACAGTGTCATCTACAGATCCCCATAACAGTGTCATCTACAGATCCCCATAAGTGTCATCTACAGATCCCCCATAACAGTGTCATCTACAGATCCCCCATAACAGTGTCATCTACACATCCCCATAACAGTGTCATCTACAGATCCCCCATAACAGTGTCATCTACAGATCCCCATAACAGTGTCATCTACAGATCCCCATAACAGTGTCATCTACAGATCCCCCATAACAGCGTCATCTACAGATCCCCATAACAGTGTAATCTACAGATCCCCATAACAGTGTCATCTACAGATCCCCCATAACAGCGTCATCTACAGATCCCCATAAGTGTCATGTACAGATCCCCCATAACAGTGTCATCTACAGATCCCCATAAGTGTCATCTACAGATCCCCCATAACAGTGTCATCTACAGATCCCCATAAGTGTCATCTACAGATCCCCCATAACAGTGTCATCTACAGATCCCCCATAACAGTGTCATCTACAGATCCCCATAAGTGTCATCTACAGATCCCCCATAACAGTGTCATCTACAGATCCCCCATAACAGTGTCATCTACAGATCCCCATAACAGTGTAATCTACAGATCCCCCCATAACAGTGTCATCTACAGATCCCCCATAACAGCGTCATCTACAGATCCCCCATAACAGCGTCATCTACAGATCCCCCCATAACAGTGTCATCTACAGATCCCCATAAGTGTCATGTACAGATCCCCCATAACAGTGTCATCTACAGATCCCCATAACAGTGTCATCTACAGATCCCCCATAAGTGTCATCTACAGATCCCCCATAACTATGTCTCGTAGAGAGTATATGTAAGACTATAATATATGACTATCGCTATGACTAAGAGGTAACTAACACCTCGAAACGCGTCAGCGGCTTTTGGATGTTATGTAATGTAGGTCTTGTTTTTTTCTTTTTGTTACATGTCACTCGTTTTGCTACATCTGTGGGCGTATATCCTTACCCAGAGAGAAGCACATGGGTCTTTGTTTACCTTGATCGCACAGCCCATAGAATGTCCCAGACGTCATAGGAGGGCGTGACCAATCAAGGGGCGCCACGTCAACCTGGAGGCATGTCGACTGGGCGGGGTATCTTGATTAAAAGTCCGTGGAGAGGCCGCGGCCGGCGGCATAGATCGAAGTATCCCGTCTCACCATCAGAGACGGGAGAACTGCGGTTATCACCGCATACTTACCTGCACCATAGGGTCTTTGTTCACTAACTCCTCCTGATGAACCAGCTCGCAATAGAGATAGGGGAAACGCGTAGAGGAGACGCTAGAACTTCCATCTAATAAAAAGGGGCTACTACTGGCAGATAGCAAGTACGGCTAGCCACTCAAAACCGGAGAGGATCGCAAATATAGCCTGCCAGACTGTAGGGGCTCATGATAATCTTGAGCTTCCTCTCCCCTTAGCCCCCTCAAAATTGGTACTCCCTATATACTTTCTAATGGAGATACTTAAAGGAAAGATATAGAGGTGTAAACATTGTCCTAGAAACAAAGGGGTCAATGTCTTTATTGTGGAAAGGTGTGGTTACTAAGCCTAATTAATCAGCTGGTGAGAATAGAGACCAGAGGCATATTGTAGTACTCATCCTTTCATACACAAAAATAGAAAAAGGACTCAAATTTTAAAGAGATAGTTTTTATTTTTAACAGTAACAAAATAAAAGTTATGTTTTAATTACTCCTGCAGTGCAAGCAAACTAAATACTAGAGTAATTTTCCCTTCAGTGATTTTATGTTACATGTTCCGTGTCATGGATATAGCTTCATGTAAATTTTTTTATTGAATCAAATATTTTTCTATATGCACCAAGGTGATCACGCTATGTTTTTAATATAGCAATAAAAGCTACGTTTTAATTAATTGACCTCCTGTGGATGCTGGATCGTGTTTCGCTTTTTCTTGGTTTATGGTGCCTTTGTCCGGAGGGCGGATCCGTGCACCATCCAGGTGTCATTCATACATATATTTCTACTGGCTGTGGATCAATCGTATCCAGTGACTATGATATATGATACAGCAGGGTCATGTGTACATTTCTATATACCGTATACAGTTAGTATATGATAGAGCAGGGTCATGTGTACAGTGCTATATACAGTTAGTATATGATATAACAGGGGTTATGTGTACAGTGCTATATACAGTATACAGTTAGTATATGATAGAGCAGGGTCATGTGTACAGTGCTATATACAGTATACAGTTAGTATATGATAGAGCAGGGTCACGTGTACAGTGCTATATACAGTATACAGTTAGTATATGATAGAGCAGGGTCACGTGTACAGTGCTATATACAGTATACAGTTAGTATATGATAGAGCAGGGACACGTGTACAGTGCTATATACAGTATACAGTTAGTATATGATAGAGCAGGGTCATGTGTACAGCGCTATATACAGTATACAGTTAGTATATGATAGAGCAGGGTCATGTGTACAGTGCTACATACAGTATACAGTTAGTATATGATAGAGCAGGGTCATGTGTACAGCGCTATATACAGTATACAGTTAGTATATGATAGAGCAGGGTCATGTGTACAGTGCTACATACAGTATACAGTTAGTATATGATAGAGCAGGGACACGTGTACAGTGCTATATACAGTATACAGTTAGTATATGATATAGGAGATTATATATTACAGCCTATTACATTTATACAGATTTATAAAAACGTCTCTATTTTGCGCCCTATACCTTGACTGAGTGTCGACCACGTGACTAGCTGCGCACTGTGAGGAGGTTTGGTCTGCTCGGCCGCCGTACTGACCCCCGGGGTTCTCAGGAGGAGGCGGAGGGCGCCGTCATGGTGTCCAAGGTGAGTGCCTGGCTATGGAGAGGAGTGGGCTGTGCGGCACTTCGGAGCCTCACTGGCCTTTATAGCTGGAGCTTCGCATTTCATGCTGGGACTTGTAGTTCTGTCACTGTAAGGCGTGGCGGCTGATGACAAGTGACAGCTACTGCAAGGGCCTGTCAATATGCCAGACACTGCTGAGTGCGCCCATATTCTTTACTGTGTATATACACCAGGCACTGCTGTACCCCTCTCCCAATAAAAATATATATACACCAGTCACTGCTGTACCCCCCATATGTATATACCAGTCACTACTGTACCCCCATATGTATATAACAGTCACTGCTGTACCCCATATGTATATACACCAGTCACTGCTGTACCCCCATATGTATATACACCAGTCACTACTGTACCCCCATATGTATTTACACCAGTCACTACTGTACCCCCATATGTATATACCAGTCACTACTGTACCCCCATATGTATATACACCAGTCACTACTGTACCCCCATATGTATATACCAGTCACTGCTGTACCCCCATATGTATATACACCAGTCACTACTGTACCCCCATATGTATTTACACCAGTCACTACTGTACCCCCATATGTATATACCAGTCACTGCTGCACCCCCATATGTATATACCAGTCACTGCTGCACCCCCATATGTATATACACCAGTCACTGCTGCACCCCCATATGTATATACCAGTCACTGCTGCACCCCCATATGTATATACACCAGTCACTGCTGCACCCCCATATGTATATACCAGTCACTGCTGTACCCCATATGTATATATATATATACACTAGTCACTGTTGTACCCCCATATGTATATACACCAGTCACTACTGTACCCCCATATGTATATACACCAGTCACTACTGTACCCCCCATATGTATATACACCAGTCAGTGCTGTACCCCCATATGTATACACCAGTCACTAATGTATCCCTATAGATACACCAGTCACTGCTGTACCCCCACATATATATACAGTAGTCACTGCTGTACCCCCATATGTTTATACACCAGTCACTGCTGTACCCCATATGTATATACACCAGTCTCTGCTGTACCCCATATGTATATATATACACCAGTCACTACTGTACCCCCATATGTATATACCAGTCACTACTGTACCCCCATATGTATATACACCAGTCACTACTGTACCCCCATATGTATATACCAGTCACTGCTGTACCCCCATATGTATATACACCAGTCACTACTGTACCCCCATATGTATTTACACCAGTCACTACTGTACCCCCATATGTATTTACACCAGTCACTACTGTACCCCCATATGTATATACACCAGTCACTGCTGCACCCCCATATGTATATACCAGTCACTGCTGCACCCCCATATGTATATACACCAGTCACTGCTGCACCCCCATATGTATATACCAGTCACTGCTGTACCCCATATGTATATATATATATACACTAGTCACTGTTGTACCCCCATATGTATATACACCAGTCACTACTGTACCCCCATATGTATATACACCAGTCACTACTGTACCCCCCATATGTATATACACCAGTCAGTGCTGTACCTCCATATGTATACACCAGTCACTAATGTATCCCTATAGATACACCAGTCACTGCTGTACCCCCACATATATATACAGTAGTCACTGCTGTACCCCCATATGTTTATACACCAGTCACTGCTGTACCCCATATGTATATACACCAGTCTCTGCTGTACCCCATATGTATATATATACACTAGTCACTGCTGTACCCCCATATGTATATACAGCAGTCTCTGCTGTACCCCCATATGTATATACACCAGTCTCTGCTATACCCCATATGTATATATATACACTAGTCACTGCTGTACCCCCATATGTATATACACCAGTCTCTGCTGTACCCCCATATGTATATACACCAGTCACTACTGTACCCCCATATGTATATACACCAGTCACTACTGTACCCCCATATGTATATACACCAGTCACTACTGTACCCCCATATGTATATACACCAGTCACTACTGTACCCCCATATGTATATACACCAGTCACTACTGTACCCCCATATGTATATACACCAGTCACTACTGTACCCCCATATGTATATACACCAGTCAGTGCTGTACCCCCATATGTATATACACCAGTCAGTGCTGTACCCCCATATGTATATACCAGTCACTACTGTACCCCCCATATGTATATACACCGGTCACTACTGTACCCCCATATGTATATACACCGGTCACTACTGTACCCCCATATGTATATACACCAGTCACTGCTTTATCCCTCTTTGTCTTTCTCCCTAGATTCTAAAGCTGGCAGCGGTTCCGGCCGGACTGGTTGTCTCCTCTTACAGCCTCTATGCTGTGTCTGACCGAGAGGCAAAAGGCAATCATATGAACCCCCAGCAGGTAATTGGGGTGCAGTGTCAGACATGGAGGGCAGCTTTGGCTTGTTGATGCTGAGTCCTGTCTTATCTCCTCCCCTTCACTTTTTTCCTCACAGCTGTCAGTCTATGCTGTTCCTCCCCAAGAGTCACATTTTGTTGAGGCGCGGCCGGGCCGTGTGCAGTGCGCATTCTCTGTGGTACGGAAAACCGTGTGGCCTGTCATCACCTGGACTCAGGTAACCGATCCCTGGGGCTCATCTATGGGGAGACCTGACAAGAATCTGTCCTCCTCCTGGCTTCTTACCAATCTGTTCCCAGATCGTATGCCAAATAATAATTCCTTAATAGTGAATGACTCAGGATCAGTACATAAGTAACACAGTGAGTGTACCAGGAGAATAGTGAGTGCAGCTCTGGAGTATAATACAGGATGTAACTCAGAATCAGTACAGGATAAGTAATGTAATGTATGTACAGTTTTGGCCAAAAGTATTGGCACCCCTTTATTCTGTCAGATAATACTCATTCTCTTCCAGAAAATGATTGCAATCACAAATTCTTTGGTATTATTATCTTCATTTAATTTGTCTTCAATGGAAAACCACAAAAAGAATTGTCAAAAAGCCAAATTGGATATAATTCCACAGCAAACATAAAAAAGGGGATGGACAAAAGTATTGGCGCCGGTTGAAAAATCATGTGATGCTTCTGTAATTTGTGTAATTAACAGCACCTGTTACTTACCTGAGGCACCTAACAGGTGGTGGCAATAACTAAATCACACTTGCAGCCAGTTGAAATGGATTAAAGTTGACTCAACCTCTGTCCTGTGTCCTTGTATGTACCACATTGAGCATGGAGAAAAGAAAGAAGATCAAAGAACTGTCTGAGGACTTGAGAAGCAAAATTGTGAGGAAGCATGAGCAATCTCAAGGCTACAAGTCCACCTCCAAAGACCTGAATGTTCCTGTGTCTACCGTGCGCAGTGTCATCAAGAAGTGTAAAGCCCATGGCACTGTGACTAACCTCCCTAGAGGTGGACGGAAAAGAAACATTGACGAGAGATTTCACCGCAAGATTGTGCGGATGGTGGATAAAGAACCTCGACTAACATCCAAACAAGTTCAAGCTGCCCTGCAGTCCGAGGTACAACAGTGTCACCCTGTACTATCCGTCGTCGTCTGAATGAAAAGGGACTGTATGGTAGGAGACCCAGGAAGACCCCACTTCTTACCCAGAGACATAAAAAAGCCAGGCTGGAGTTTGCCAAAACTTACCTGAGAAAGCCAAAAACGTTTTGGAAGAATGTTCTCTGGTCAGATGAGACAAAAGTAGGAAAAGGCATCAACATAGAGTTTACAGGGAAAAAAAAACGAGGCCTTCAAAGAAAAGAACACGGTCCCTACAGTCAGACATGGCGGAGGTTCCCTGATGTTTTGGGGTTGCTTTGCTGCCTCTGGCACTGGACTGCTTGACCGTGTGCATGGCATTATGAAGTCTGAAGACTACCAACACATTGTGCAGCATAATGTAGGGCCCAGTGTGAGAAAGCTGGGTCTCCCTCAGAGGTCAGGGGTCTTCCAGCAGGACAATGAACCAAAACACACTTCAGGTCAGCACTAGAAAATGGTTTGAGAGAAAGCCCTGGAGACTTGTAAAGTGGCCAGCAATGAGTCCAGACCTGAATCCCATAGAACACCTGTGGGGGAGGAGAGATCTCTTCACATCTCAGGGAGGACCTGGAGCAGTTTGCCAAAGAAGAATGGTCTAAAATTCCAGCAGAGCCTTGTAAGAAACTCATTGCTGGTTACCGGAAGCGGTTGTGTGCAGTTATTGTGTCTAAAGGTTGTGCTACCAAGTATTAGGCTGAGGGGGCCAATACTTTTGTCCGACCCATTTTTGGAGTTTTGTGTAAAATGATCAATGATTTGACTTTTTTTTTTTTCATTCTCTTTTGTGTTTTTTCATTGCAAGCAAAATAAATGAAGATATTACCAAAGAGTTTGTGCTTACAATCATTTTCTGGAAGAAACTGAGTATTATCTGACAGAATTGCAGGGGTGCTAATACTTTTGGCCAACACTGTACACAGTGGCTGCACCAGCAGAATAGTGAGCGCAGCTCTGGAGTATAATACAGGATGTAACTCAGGATCAGTACAGGATAAGTAATGTAATGTATGTACACAGTGACTGCACCAGCAGAATAATGAGTGCAGCTCTGGAGTATAATACAGGATGTAACTCAGGATCAGTACAGGATAAGTAATGTAATGTATGTGCACAGTGACTGAACCAGCAGAATAGTGAGTGCAGCTCTGGAGTATAATACAGTATAATACCCTTATATACATTACTTTTCTCTATATAACATGTAGGGTGGTAGTCTAAGCTGGACTTGCACATTGCACTGGGTTTTCTCATTATTTTCTTGTTACATTGATGTTGCGCTCTGTTACATTGTGTCTTTTGCTTCTCTATAGAATGCCTGCAGTTCAATCAGGAATGGAGTGGAGGAAACAATACAATTTGGGAAGGGTAAGTGCTTGCCGTTTTGGGGCTGCATCAAGTTTAGACTTCCAAGATTTTGTCTGATTAAACAATCATTCTGTGTTTTGGGGTTTTTTTTGCGTATGACCCTCCCCTTTATTGAGGGCAGAGATTGAGTTTTCTTCTTCTTTTCCAGATAGCTATGTCTACCTAAAGAACCCTCCGCCTGAATTTCTGCCACGAGTAGGGGTCATCTCAGTCAGTGGATTGGCCGGCTTGATTTTAGCCAGAAAAGGTAAAGGTTCATATTTTTGGGATGGAAAGGAACGGGTCAGACCAATTTAGGAGCAGAGAAGCCTGGCAGGACATTGAAGTTGCTTGATATACCTTGTAAATGTGGAGCGTTGAAGCAGCAGATGTAGGACACACTTTGTCTATAAATACATTCATCGCCCCTTGTATACTGCGGGACTGAGGGCACTCAGCTTTCCTGAAAACAGAATAGCTGATCACATAGTCATTTTACTGGAGACCAGATATGAGCTTGCTGGGACAGTGCCTACAGCCCCATAGAAGTTAGTGGAGCGCCGGCCACACAAGGGCACTAACACTAAGTCATCAATATATATATATATATGTCCCAGAAATCCTAACGGTGAACTTTATTGACCTCTGTGCTTTGTCTTCTCTTTATACAGGCTCCAGACTGAAGAAGCTTGTGTACCCTGTGGGTCTGGCCGCCCTGGGCGCGTCCGTCTGTTATCCTGCACAGTCAGTTATTTTTGCCAAGGTAGAGACCATGCTGCAGATTCCCGGGGGAGGGCTTGTGCCAGGACTGGCAGAGATGACATAATACATCTCCTGTACGCTTTCAGTATTTCTGCTGGTTGTCAGTGAATGGGAACCTTCAGTCTCGCAGATACACTGTGATGTGTGAGGTCTGTGGTGAATACTGTAAGACTCCTATATTGCACTGCACTGATACTTGTGTTTTCTTGGCTAACATTAGGTAACTGGTAAGAAGTTGTACAGCGCTGGGCATCAGACGTACAGCGCCGTGAGCTCTTTATGGAAAACAAAACCTCAGAAGCAAGAAGCAATTCCTGTCTCATCTGAAGAATCCAAGGTAAATAGAGCCGGAGACTGAAGTCATGCCAATATGGACACTTATCCCCTATCCACAGCACAGAGAATAAGTGACTATAAAGGCACAACCCCCTTAAGGCAGGGATCAGCAGCAGTGGGGCTGTATGGCAGCAAGTGCACTGGTGCTTCATTCTTTTGGAGGAGACATAGGAAGAGCACGTGGTGCTGCTGATGACTGGGGGGACCCAGCAGTTTTTAATGGAACAACTTCTTTAAAGGGAGTCTTTCACCTTCCCCAAGCATACTCAACTCCCCCAAACAGTGCTCCAGAAAGCTGAAGGCACGCTCCCAGTGTGCCAACTGCCTCATTGGCATATGGCTAAGACCCCACATTGTGGGAATCTGTAACAAAAAAAAGCTGCGTTTCCGCAATGTGGGGTCTTAGCCTAAAGGTGTTTTTTTCAAAATCTACAAAAGTGAGAAATGAGCGATGGAGGAATATGACTATATTGCGCTCCATAACCCGGTGGTAGCAGTTGAGTATGCTTAGTTAATAGATTCCCTTTAAAGGGGTTGTCCCATGAAAAGAATCCTATCTATACTGCTAGTTTGTGTGGATATAAGACTTTTCCTAAATATATTGCTTTATCAAAACTGCTTTGTTTGGCCGCTATCTTAATTTATTCACTTCATTGTTGACACTGCGTTTCTATGGCCACAGGGCTTATCTGCTCATTTCGCAAGTGATGTAGCTGCCTGCTCTCAGGGGGGAAGGGAGGGGCTGACAAGCAACAGAGCTCCTCAGATAGGGGAGGGGAGAGCTCCGGGATTACTGTGCTATCTATCTTCAGCTTTTCCACTTATTAGCCAGTTTAATTGAATTTGGCTGATAAGGGCTTAGATAAGGAGTCCGTTACCTCTGTATGTAATGCAAGCTGACTCAAATCCAGCTCTGCTACATCAGTTTCCACCTTAGCTTTATACTGTGGTAATGCATTTACAACCAATCCCTCATTACTGACTGCAAACATAGCAGAGCAAGTGAAACCCCGCCCACCAATGTGCCGAGAAATCCAGGAAGTGAAGAGAGCACAGAGCCTGCAGGCTGCCGAACAAGAGTTATGGGAATACCCCTTTAAGGCCTGCAGTGTGTTCATTTTTCTGCATGGATATTGTCCTTGTATTGATCCACTTAAAGGTTTAGTCCTATTATAGACATTTATTCCTAGTCCAGCGTCTGTGTACCAGTGGCCGATGCTGGGCCTCTCAGTAATCAGACATTTATCCTTTATCTTTTAGAAACCCCTTTAATGTTCATGTTCCTAACAGGAGGCTCCCAGAGTAGAGGACAGAGGAGCAGCAGCCGAGACGTCGCCTGCAGGAGCCAGTGCAGAAGAGACGCAGGAACCGTCCACCTCACCGGAGTCTCCTAACATAACATCATCACCTGTAGATGCAGCAGAACCCAGCACTACAAGCGCCCCCACAGGTATCCCTCCCATTACAGTAGGGCAGGTGTAACATGGCAGGATAGTCTGTGCAGATTTTTCCTTAGCTTATCTGGTCATTACCACAGTTTTATGGTTTTATTACTGATCCTGAGATTTGTATGTAAAGCTGCTGTCACCCTTGAGCCCCATAATACACAATATATAGGCAGGTCAGAAGACTGGGAATAAGACATCTTCAAGTGTAGACAGGCCTCAGAGGTTGTGGCCTCTTCATAAATCTGTTGGAAGTGCCAGGGTCTGCATGGAAATCTCTGCTAGGTAGGAACTGATGTAGATTTCCATACTAGCTCACCCCAAGAATATAGCAGGTGAGGGGGCAACACTGTGGCTCAGTGGTTAGCACTGCAGCCTTACAGCGCTGGAGTCCTGGGTGCGAATCCCGCCAGGAACAACATCTGCAAGGGGTTTGTATGTTCTCCTCGTGTTTGCGTGGATTTCTTCCCATTCTACAAAGACATACTGATAGGAAGAAAAAAAAAAAGGACATTGTGATCCTTATATGGGGCTCACAATCTACATTAAGAATATGGCAGGTGAGCTGTGGATCTGAGTTTTGAAGCACACTTTTTGACTTGTGCTGGGAACTAGCAGCATTAGCTTTCAGCTGATATGTGCGGGATCCAGTGTCAGAGCCCAACAAGTCAGATACTCATGACCCCTCTTGTGAGGTCATCAGTATGAAAAATCCATATGAGGCCGGAAAATCCTGCTAAGATGGCCTTAAAACCCCCAAGGAAATCAGGAATGCTTCCAGTTACTGAAATCTTGTTAAAATTTTGAAGATTTTTCTTGGACTTACTGATGCTCCATCCATGGTATAGGTCATCAATTAAAGATCTGCAGGGGTGCAACACCCGGGCCCTGTTTAAAGTGGCTGCAGCATTCGGGGGGAGCACCGTGACCTCTTCAGTACTTACCAAGCACAGCGCCATATATTTGTGCAGTGGCTGTACCTGATATTGCAGCTCAGCCCATTTACTTGAATGGGACAGCGTTGCGATCTGGCCATGTGACCAATGAATGTGACTTCACATGCCCTGTGCCGTCTATTATAGGGTCAGATCCATGGAGATTGGGCTCTCTGAATGTAGTAACATGTGTAACCCCCCCCCCCCCCCCCAATGTATCTTTACAGAGGTGCCAAAGGAAGTGAAGTTCCAGCCCCCACCAGAACTTGTGGACCATGGGCAGTCCAACCCGGAGGATGTAGATATGTACAGCACCAGAACCTGAGCGGCTGCACACGTGAGGATAGAACCGCAGGATTCTGTGTATGAGAAGGCTCTGACCTCCAGATCTAATGTCTGAAAGGGATAGGAAGAGGATATCGCCCCCAGAGGTGGTGGGTGTGTGATGGGAAGCTTTTATTTAACCCTTCTGACTCAGGAGATTTACTTTGTCACATTTGATAAAATAAAATGGAGCCGTATCCCAGCTGACTATTCCTGCTCATTATTGGTAGTGGTTGCTCTCATCCTAAGAAGACGCACGTTATGGCGTATTACATGTTGCTTATCAGTCACTGAACCTTAAAGTGACGTTCTACATTTTTATCCTGCATACATGGCTGAAGGAGAGCAACTGTGGGTTTTATTTGCTGACAGTAAAGTGTCTCATAACATATGGTAAGATGTTAATACATCACTGGTGCAAGGCTCAGTCTCCCTCCGCCATCCGTTTCAGATCTTCTTTAGAGAACCTGAAAAGATGCCATCCATTGTCCTCTGATAGGTTGGCAGCACCTCTCCTCTTGTAGAATTGTACGGAGGCCGTATTCCAACAAAGGACCAGAAAGTACATGGAGCTGCAGCGTTGTTCTAGGGATTCCTAGTAGCAAAGAGAATAGATGCTGTAAAGTGTAATGACACATTAGTTTAGTAGTAGTCTAAAGTGTACTGATCCTGAGTTACATCCTGTATTATACTCCAGAGCTGCGCTCACTATTCTGCTGGTATAGTCACTATGCACATGCAGTACATTACTTATCCTGAGTTATATCCTGTATTATACTCCAGAGCTGCGCTCACTATTCTGCTGGTGCAGTCACTGTGTACATACATTACATTACTTATCCTGTACTGATCCTGAGCTACATCCTGTATTATACTCCAGAGCTGCGCTCACTATTCTGCTGGTACAGTCACTGTGTACATACATTACATTACTTATCCTGTACTGATCCTGAGTTACATCCTGTATTATACTCCAGAGCTGCGCTCACTATTCTGCTGCTGCAGTCACTGTGTACATACATTACATTACTTATCCTGTACTGATCCTGAGTTACATCCTGTATTATACTCCAGAGCTGCGCTCACTATTCTGCTGGTGCAGTCACTGTGTACATACATTACATTACTTATCCTGTACTGATCCTGAGTTATATCCTGTATTATACTCCAGAGCTGCACTCACTATTCTTCTGGTACAGTCACTGTGTACATACATTACTTATCCTGTACTGATCCTGAGTTACATCCTTTATTATACTCCAGAGCTGCACACACTATTCTGCTGGTACAGTCACTGTGTACATACATTACATTACTTATCCTGTACTGATCCTGAGTTACATCCTTTATTATACTCCAGAGCTGCACTCACTATTCTGCTGGTACAGTCACTGTGTACATACATTACATTACTTATTCTGTACTGATCCTGTGTTACATCCTGTATTATACTCCAGAGCTGCACTCACTATTCTGCTGGTACAGTCACTGTGTACACACATTACATTACTTATCCTGTACTGATCCTGTGTTACATCCTGTATTATACTCCAGAGCTGCACTCACTATTCTGCTGGTACAGTCACTGTGTACACACATTACATTACTTATCCTGTACTGATCCTGAGTTACATCCTGTATTATACTCCAGAGCTGCACTCACTATTCTGCTGGTACAGTCACTGTGTACATACATTACTTATCCTGTACTGATCCTGAGTGACACCCTGTATTATACTCCAGAGCTGCGCTCACTATTCTGCTGGTGCAGTCACTATGTACATATATTACATTACTTATCCTGTACTGATCCTGAGTTACATCCTGTATTATACTCCAGAGCTGCGCTCACTATTCTGCTGGTACAGTCACTGTGTACATGCATTACATTACTTATCCTGTACTGATCCTGAGTGACATCCTGTATTATACTCCAGAGCTGCGCTCACTATTCTGCTGGTACAGTCACTGTGTACATACATTACATTACTTATCCTGTACTAATCCTGAGTTACATCCTGTATTATACTCCAGAGCTGCGCTCACTATTCTGCTGGTACAGTCACTGTGTACATACACTCACCGGCCACTTTATTAGGTACACCATGCTAGTAACGGGTTGGACCCCCTTTTGCCTTCAGAACTGCCTCAATTCTTCGTGGCATAGATACAACAAGGTGCTGGAAGCATTCCTCAGAGATTTTGGTCCATATTGACATGATGGCATCACACAGTTGCCGCAGATTTGTCGGCTGCACATCCATGATGCGAATCTCCCGTTCCACCACATCCCAAAGATGCTCTATTGGATTGAGATCTGGTGACGGTGGAGGCCATTGGAGTACAGTGAACTCATTGTCATGTTCAAGAAACCAGTCTGAGATGATTCCAGCTTTATGACATGGCGCATTATCCTGCTGAAAGTAGCCATCAGATGTTGGGTACATTGTGGTCATAAAGGGATGGACATGGTCAGCAACAATACTCAGGTAGGCTTTGGCGTTGCAACGATGCTCAATTGGTACCAAGGGGCCCAAAGAGTGCCAAGAAAATATTCCCCACACCATGACACCACCACCACCAGCCTGAACCGTTGATACAAGGCAGGATGGATCCATGCTTTCATGTTGTTGACGCCAAATTCTGACCCTACCATCCGAATGTCGCAGCAGAAATCGAGACTCATCAGACCAGGCAATGTTTTTCCAATCTTCAATTGTCCAATTTCGATGAGCTTGTGCAAATTGTAGCCTCAGTTTCCTGTTCTTAGCTGAAAGGAGTGGCACCCGGTGTGGTCTTCTGCTGCTGTAGCCCATCTGCCTCAAAGTTCGACGTACTGTGCGTTCAGAGATGCTCTTCTGGCTACCTTGGTTGTAACGGGTGGCTATTTGAGTCACTGTTGCCTTTCTATCAGCTCGAACCAGTCTGGCCATTCTCCTCTGACCTCTGGTATCAACAACGCATTTCCGCCCACAGAACTGCCGCTCACTGGATGTTTTTTCTTTTTCGGACCATTCTCTGTAAACCCTAGAGATGGTTGTGCATGAAAATCCCAGTAGATCAGCAGTTTCTGAAATACTCAGACCAGCCCTTCTGGCACCAACAACCATGCCACGTTCAAAGGCACTCAAATCACCTTTCTTCCCCATACTGATGCTCGGTTTGAACTGCAGGAGATTGTCTTGACCATGTCTACATGCCTAAATGCACTGAGTTGCCGCCATGTGATTGGCTGATTAGAAATTAAGTGTTAACGAGCAGTTGGACAGGTGTACCTAATAAAGTGGCCGGTGAGTGTATATTACATTACTTATCCTGTACTGATCCTGAGTTACATCCTGTATTATACTCCAGAGCTGCGCTCACTATTCTGCTGGTGCAGTCACTGTGTACATATATTACATTACTTATCCTGTACTGATCCTGAGTTACATCCTGTATTATACTCCAGAGCTGCGCTCACTATTCTGCTGGTACAGTCACTGTGTACATACATTACATTACTTATCCTGTACTGATCCTGAGTTACATCCTGTATTATATTCCAGAGTTGCGCTCACTATTCTGCTGGTACAGTCACTGTGTACATACATTACATTACTTATCCTGTACTGATCCTGAGTTACATCCTGTATTATACTCACTATTCTGCTGGTACAGTCACTGTGTACATACATTACATTACTTATCCTGTACTGATCCTGAGTACAATCCTGTATTATACTCCAGAGCTGCACTCACTATTCTGCAGCCTCGAAGGTTAAATTTGCATTTAAGTGCATGGAACACCACTGCAATGCTCATAATAAGTCCTATAAAAAGGTGTGTGACCACTGCAGCTCTCAGCATATAAAACATGCCAGAAGTCACAGCCCCATGCCAACAGCTAATCAGTGCGGTGCCCTATAGCTGTTCCACCACTAGTTTATAATGGTTTTGTTTTTTTTTAAAGTGGGATAACCACCATTAAGAATCTTTTAGATTCAACCTCTAAGTCTGGTCCTTGTATGCTCTAAAGATGCCATAGGCCTTTCTTAGCTTGTGTTAACCCTTAGTATGCTGGAGTGTGTATGTTGTATTTGATTGGCATTGACAGTAAGTTGTGTATTTGGGGTGACTTGACCGTGTCAAGTGGGATTTGTTTTCGGTGTACCACTTGAGCGCAAATAGTGGAATTAAATTAACCCTCTACAGTCACACATTGAGATATTGTGTATTTGACAGCGGCTACAGCAGGATCTGTACAGTCTGATTCCTATTACATACCTCCCAACTTTTGAAGAACCGAAAGAGGGACACGAGCCCCACCCACTTTTGTGTTGACTCCGCCCACTCGTTAATTTTTCATGTGCCCGCACACAGTATAATCCTCCTACAGTCACCCGTAAATTATATGTCCCCCCTCTATCTCTCCCCCAGTTTCATATACACCCTTCATCTGCCCCCAGTTTCATGTCCCTCTTCCATCTCTGCCCCCAGATTCATGTCCCACATCTCTTCCCCCAGATTCATGTCCCTCCATCTCTGCCCCCAGATTCATGTCCCTCCATCTCTGCCCCCAGATTCATGTCCTCTCCATCTCTGCCCCCAGATTCATGTCCCCACATCTCTGCCCCCAGATTCCTGTCCCTCCATCTCTGCCCCCAGATTCATGTCCCTCCATCTCTGCCCCCAGATTCATGTCCCTCCATCTCTGCCCCCAGATTCATGTCCTCTCCATCTCTGCCCCCAGATTCATGTCCTCTCCATCTCTGCCCCCAGATTCATGTCCCCACATCTCTGCCCCCAGATTCATGTCCCACATCTCTGCCCCCAGATTCATGTCCCACATCTCTGCCCCCAGATTCATGTCCCTCCATCTCTTCCCCCAGATTCATGTCCCTCCATCTCTGCCCCCAAATTCATGTCCTCTCCATCTCTGCCCCCAGATTCATGTCCCCCATCTCTGCCCCCAGATTCATGTCCCCGATCTCTGCCCCAATGTCATGCCGTCCTCTCCTTCATCTGCCCCCAGATTCACGTTCCACCTCCACATTAAACTTACCTTCTCCTCCGCTCCCTCGCCGCCTCTCTCGCTGACACATGCGGCTGAAGGAAGGAGCTGACACAGGTCAGCTCCTCGCTTCGCCGCTGCCCGCCTCTCTCCCTGACACACGCGGCTGAAGCTGCTCGCGTGCTCGCTTCGCCGCTGCGTCTCTCTCTCGCTGACACATGCGGCTGAAGCGAGGAGCTGACCTGTGTCAGTTCCTCGCTTCGCTGCTGCCGCCGGCTCCTGGCTTGTACATCGCGTCTACAAGCCAGCGAAGCTTCAGCCGCGTGTGTCAGGGAGAGAGGCGGGCAGCGGCGAAGCGAGGAGCTGACCTGTGTCAGCTCCTTCCTTCAGCCGCATGTGTGTTCAACTCAGATCTGCGTCCTCTGGACGCAGATCTGAGTTGAAATCGGGACATATCTCCCTCCAACCGGGACCGCGGGACATGTCACCCAAATCGGGACTGTCCCGCGGAAATCGGGACGGTTGGGAGGTATGCTATTATACAATATAAACAGAAGAAAATAAGTGAAATCTATAAGTAAGTGAACCCACCTGACTGATTTTCTTCAGTATTTCGGATCCGATTCCCATTCCTGCTTTGAAGAATGGATGCAATATTACTATACAGGATGGAAGTGCCGGCTCATGTACATAGAAGTGACACTGTCAAAAATTGTTCCCACCTCTATATGGCTCCATGACATAGAATTCCTCTAGTTGTAGTGACCTCCCAGCCCAGGGATCGTACGTGAAATAATACATGGCGAATCCGATTTTTGCACTTCCTGTAAGAAGAGGTCAGTGATTGTTGGCCATGTTATCTAGACACACTTATGGTATCGTAGAATCTGGCCTTAAGACCCCACTTACCAGTGCTGCCCCCTGTGTCTGGTAGCTCCGCTATAAGGCAGTAATAATAGGGAAGTTCTCCAAAGCCGTCTTCAAGTAAATCTGCCAGATGCAAAAAAGAGAGACCGGACTGTAATTCATGAGCAGCCGGAACCTGAACTGGCTAAAGTACGCATGCAGTCCTATGTAAATGACATCTCTGCAACTTACTATTATGCTCTCATGGACAAAAAAAATCTGGGGTGGACTAAACCCTTCTCAGTGTGATGTACTGATGGAAGTGATGACTGTATTACAGCCAAAGGAAGGATATATACAGGCTGTGTATGGTATATAGCAGTATATTTACTACAGATGTTACACCTGTAGTCTGGATACAAGATGAGATACGGCAGGACATGGAGGTATATACAGGCTCTGTATGGTATATAGCAGTACATTTACCACAGATGTTACACCTGTAGTCTGGATACAAGATGAGATATGGCAGGACATGGAGGTATATACAGGCTCTGTATGGTATATAGCAGTACATTTACCACAGATATTACACCTGTAGCCTGGATACAAGATGAGATACAGAAGGACATGGAGGTATATACAGGCTCTGTATGGTATATAGCAGTACATTTACCACAGATGTTACACCTGTAGTCTGGATACAAGATGAGATATGGCAGGACATGGAGGTATATATAGGATCTGTATGGTATATAGCAGTACATTTACCACAGATGTTACACCTGTAGTCTGGATACAAGATGAGATACGGCAGGACATGGAGGTATATACAGGCTGTGTATGGTATATAGCAGTACATTTACCACAGATATTACACCTGTAGTCTGGATACAAGATGAGATACAGAAGGACATGGAGGTATATACAGGCTCTGTATGGTATATAGCAGTACATTTACCACAGATGTTACACCTGTAGCCTGGATACAAGATGAGATACAGAAGGACATGGAGGTATATACAGGCTCTGTATGGTATATAGCAGTACATTTACCACAGATATTACACCTGTAGCCTGGATACAAGGTGAGATACAGCAGGACATGGAGGTATATACAGGCTCTGTATGGTATATAGCAGTACATTTACCACAGATGTTACAGCTGGGCCTGTAGATCCTGCACACTTGTAGGTTGGTGATGTCCCAGCTGGTCCCATAAATGGTAGAATGGTGATAAATCTGGAGACAGGGCAGGACCAGGAATTATTGTAATCTGATGGGGATATTCCTGGGAGACCCTTGTGTGTGTGGGCAACAGGAGCATTACTATATGAGGTGCAGAGGTAGCCACTGGCTCTTGGACCCTCAGGGGTCCCAAAGTCTCCTCTGCAACATATGAAGACCCCATTATTATAGATAACATATGGTAAGTGGGGGCTCATTACATATTTTGCAGTGGGGCCCAGGAGGTTCAAGATATACCTCTGGTGGCAAACATTACCCTGCTGAAAGATGCCTGTTATCTGCCCTGCCATGAGAGACAACACATTGCCTGTATAGTGTCCTGTACATATCATATTAGTGTCCTCATATCACTACTAGGGGCGTCATAAGCAATGGCTCCCCAGATCATCACACCAGCAGTTACCCCACAGCAAGGACAAGATGGAAGATCTTACCATGAGGTCTCCATACTCAAACCTGAACTTCATGAGATCCCCAACAGGACCTGGATTTATCACTAAACACAATACGGTTTCAGTCTGTAATAGTCCAAGTTTCTTGTTTCTAACTGTCCAGAACCTGTTTACCGTATGTGTGCGCCCTCACGAAACTACTGCTCCTAACAACTAGGTCAGCAGTGTCTAGACGGCAGGTAAGTCAATGAGATGACAATCCTGCTCCCATTCCAATATTGTGTCCCCTTTCAAAGTCTGTCAACTGGGCAAAATGTCTTTGAATGCGTCAAAGAAGCATATGTAGCAGTCATTGACCTCTTACTAAGACTTACACTACCCAAAAGTAGCTTCTGAGGGCATTAGAGGAAACACTTTTACATGCTCTTGTGGCAGGATCCAGTGACTAACCAGACCACACCTAAAACCATGTACTGTACATATCTGCCTGAGACAGAACTGCACGATACCTGAATGCCTATTTGTGGGTCAATGATATTACTTTGTACTTTATTTTCTCATTTTCAAGGCGTTAGCTTGCTGTCATTGAATAGGAACCTACTGATACTCACTGTACAATAATATCAGTTTATGTCAGGCCTTGCTGTTCTCTATATGAGTGGTTAGCGCTGTTGCCAGATCCTGGATTTGACCAAGGGCATGGAGTTTATGTCCTCCCCATTAATTGTCATTAGTAATGTGTCATCATCTCACCTTTCTCCGTTAAAACCACTGCATTCGGCATTTTCTCATAATCCGCAAGTTCCTATGGAATAAGAGATCTTTATTCACACCTGAGATTCAGTTAAATTCTAAAACTAATGACTAATCAGAGCAGCACAGAGTATTTCTGGACAGGAGTGTGCTGATCATGTAAGTGAGGGCCATATGAATGATGCTTTAAGAATAGAGATGAGCGAACACTAAAATGTTCGAGGTTCGAAATTCGATTCGAACAGCCGCTCAATGTTCGTGTGTTCGAACGGGTTTCGAACCCCATTATAGTCTATGGGGAACAGATACTCGTTAAGGGGGAAACCCAAATCCGTGTCTGGAGGGTCACCAAGTCCACTATGACACCCCAGGAAATGATGCCAACACCTCTGGAATGACACTGGGACAGCAGGGGAAGCATGTCTGGGGGCATCTAACACACCAAAGACCCTCTATTACCCCAACATCACAGCCTAACAACTACACACTTTACACACTCAATACCACCTCTCTGACAGTAGGAAAACACCTTGAAACATGTGTATTTGGCACTTGCAGTGAGGAGAGCTTGTCACCAGCAGTGAATTTGGCCCTTGTAGTAAGTTGAGGTTGGCACCAACATTTGTTTTGAAAATCAGGGTGGATTGAGCCTCTAACCAGCAGAGTTTGGGCAAATTCATGGTGGAGGGAGCCTCTAAACACCCCAGTTTGGGCAAATTCATGGTGGAGGGAGCCTCTAAAAACCCCAGTTTGGACCAATTCATGGTGGAGGGAGCCTCTAACCAGCCCAGTTTGGGCAAATTCATGGTGGAGGGAGCCTCTAAAAAACCCAGTTTGGACCAATTCATGGTGGAGGGAGCCTCTAACCAGCCCAGTTTGGGCAAATTCATGGTGGAGGGAGCCTCTAACCAGCCCAGTTTGGACCAATTAATGGTGGAGGGAGCCTCTAACCAGCCCAGTTTGGACCAATTAATGGTGGAGGGAGCCTCTAACCAGCCCAGTTTGAACCAATTCATGGTGGAGGGAGCCTCTAAACAGCCCAGTTTGGGCAAATTCATGGTGGAGGGAGCCTCTAAAAAACCCAGTTTGGACCAATTCATGGTGGAGGGAGCCTCTAACCAGCCCAGTTTGGACCAATTAATGGTGGAGGGAGCCTCTAACCAGCCCAGTTTGGACCAATTCATGGTGGAGGGAGCCTCTAAACAGCCAAGTTTTGGGAAATTCATGGTGGAGGGAGCCTCTAACCAGCCCAGTTTGGACCAATTCATGGTGGAGGGAGCCTCTAAACAGCCAAGTTTTGGGAAATTCATGGTGGAGGGAGCCTCTAACCAGCCCAGTTTGGACCAATTCATGGTGGAGGGAGCCTCTAAAAAACCCAGTTTGGACCAATTCATGGTGGAGGGAGCCTCTAAACAGCCCAGTTTGGGCAAATTCATGGTGGAGGGAGCCTCTAACCAGCCCAGTTTGGACCAATTAATGGTGGAGGGAGCCTCTAAACAGCCCAGTTTGGGCAAATTCATGGTGGAGGGAGCCTCTAACCAGCCCAGTTTGGACCAATTCATGGTGGAGGGAGCCTCTAACCAGCCCAGTTTGGGCAAATTCATGGTGGAGGGAGCCTCTAAAAAACCCAGTTTGGACCAATTCATGGTGGAGGGAGCCTCTAACCAGCCCAGTTTGGGCAAATTCATGGTGGAGGGAGCCTCTAACCAGCCCAGTTTGGACCAATTAATGGTGGAGGGAGCCTCTAACCAGCCCAGTTTGGACCAATTCATGGTGGAGGGAGCCTCTAACCAGCCCAGTTTGGACCAATTAATGGTGGAGGGAGCCTCTAAACAGCCAAGTTTTGGGAAATTCATGGTGGAGGGAGCCTCTAACCAGCCCAGTTTGGACCAATTCATGGTGGAGGGAGCCTCTAAACAGCCCAGTTTGGGCAAATTCATGGTGGAGGGAGCCTCTAAAAAACCCAGTTTGGACCAATTCATGATGGAGGGAGCCTCTAATTAGCCCAGTTTGGACCAATTAATTGTGGAGGGAGCCTCTAACCAGCCCAGTTTGGACCAATTAATGGTGGAGGGAGCCTCTAAACAGCCCAGTTTGGGCAAATTCATGGTGGAGGGAGCCTCTAACCAGCCCAGTTTGGACCAATTAATGGTGGAGGGAGCCTCTAACCAGCCCAGTTTGGACCAATTAATGGTGGAGGGAGCCTCTAACCACCCCAGTTTGGACCAATTCATGGTGGAGGGAGCCTCTAACCAGCCCAGTTTGGACCAATTCATGGTGGAGGGGGCCTCTAAAAAACCCAGTTTGGACCAATTCATGGTGGAGGGAGCCTCTAAACAGCCCAGTTTGGGCAAATTCATGGTGGAGGGAGCCTCTAAAAAACCCAGTTTGGACCAATTCATGGTGGAGGGAGCCTCTAACCAGCCCAGTTTGGACCAATTAATGGTGGAGGGAGCCTCTAAACAGCCAAGTTTGGACCAATTCATGGTGGAGGGAGCCTCTAAAAACCCCAGTTTGGACCAATTCATGGTGGAGGGAGCCTCTAACCAGCCCAGTTTGGACCAATTAATGGTGGAGGGAGCCTCTAACCAGCCCAGTTTGGACCAATTAATGGTGGAGGGAGCCTCTAACCACCCCAGTTTGGACCAATTCATGGTGGAGGGAGCCTCTAAACAGCCAAGTTTGGACCAATTCATGGTGAAGGGAGCCTCTAAAAACCCGTTTGGACCAATTCATGGTGGAGGGAGCCTCTAACCAGCCCAGTTTGGGCAAATTCATGGTGGAGGGAGCCTCTAAACAGCCCAGTTTGGGCAAATTCATGGTGGAGGGAGCCTCTAACCAGCCCAGTTTGGACCAATTAATGGTGGAGGGAGCCTCTAACCACCCCAGTTTGGACCAATTCATGGTGGAGGGAGCCTCTAAACAGCCAAGTTTGGACCAATTCATGGTGGAGGGAGCCTCTAAAAACCCCAGTTTGGACCAATTCATGGTGGAGGGAGCCTCTAACCAGCCCAGTTTGGACCAATTAATGGTGGAGGGAGCCTCTAAACAGCCAAGTTTTGGGAAATTCATGGTGGAGGGAGCCTCTAACCAGCCCAGTTTGGACCAATTCATGGTGGAGGGAGCCTCTAAAAAACCCAGTTTGGACCAATTCATGGTGGAGGGAGCCTCTAACCAGCCCAGTTTGGACCAATTCATGGTGGAGGGAGCCTCTAAACAGCCCAGTTTGGGCAAATTCATGGTGGAGGGAGCCTCTAAAAAACCCAGTTTGGACCAATTCATGGTGGAGGGAGCCTCTAATTAGCCCAGTTTGGACCAATTAATTGTGGAGGGAGCCTCTAACCAGCCCAGTTTGGACCAATTAATGGTGGAGGGAGCCTCTAAACAGCCCAGTTTGGGCAAATTCATGGTGGAGGGAGCCTCTAACCAGCCCAGTTTGGACCAATTAATGGTGGAGGGAGCCTCTAACCAGCCCAGTTTGGACCAATTAATGGTGGAGGGAGCCTCTAACCACCCCAGTTTGGACCAATTCATGGTGGAGGGAGCCTCTAACCAGCCCAGTTTGGACCAATTCATGGTGGAGGGAGCCTCTAAAAAACCCAGTTTGGACCAATTCATGGTGGAGGGAGCCTCTAAACAGCCCAGTTTGGGCAAATTCATGGTGGAGGGAGCCTCTAAAAAACCCAGTTTGGACCAATTCATGGTGGAGGGAGCCTCTAACCAGCCCAGTTTGGACCAATTAATGGTGGAGGGAGCCTCTAAACAGCCAAGTTTGGACCAATTCATGGTGGAGGGAGCCTCTAAAAACCCCAGTTTGGACCAATTCATGGTGGAGGGAGCCTCTAACCAGCCCAGTTTGGACCAATTAATGGTGGAGGGAGCCTCTAACCAGCCCAGTTTGGACCAATTAATGGTGGAGGGAGCCTCTAACCACCCCAGTTTGGACCAATTCATGGTGGAGGGAGCCTCTAAACAGCCAAGTTTGGACCAATTCATGGTGAAGGGAGCCTCTAAAAACCCGTTTGGACCAATTCATGGTGGAGGGAGCCTCTAACCAGCCCAGTTTGGGCAAATTCATGGTGGAGGGAGCCTCTAAACAGCCCAGTTTGGGCAAATTCATGGTGGAGGGAGCCTCTAACCAGCCCAGTTTGGACCAATTAATGGTGGAGGGAGCCTCTAACCAGCCCAGTTTGGACCAATTAATGGTGGAGGGAGCCTCTAACCACCCCAGTTTGGACCAATTAATGGTGGAGGGAGCCTCTAACCAGCCCAGTTTGGACCAATTCATGGTGGAGGGAGCCTCTAAACAGCCAAGTTTTGGGAAATTCATGGTGGAGGGAGCCTCTAACCAGCCCAGTTTGGACCAATTCATGGTGGAGGGAGCCTCTAAACAGCCAAGTTTTGGGAAATTCATGGTGGAGGGAGCCTCTAACCAGCCCAGTTTGGACCAATTCATGGTGGAGGGAGCCTCTAAAAAACCCAGTTTGGACCAATTCATGGTGGAGGGAGCCTCTAAACAGCCCAGTTTGGGCAAATTCATGGTGGAGGGAGCCTCTAACCAGCCCAGTTTGGACCAATTAATGGTGGAGGGAGCCTCTAAACAGCCCAGTTTGGGCAAATTCATGGTGGAGGGAGCCTCTAACCAGCCCAGTTTGGACCAATTCATGGTGGAGGGAGCCTCTAACCAGCCCAGTTTGGGCAAATTCATGGTGGAGGGAGCCTCTAAAAAACCCAGTTTGGACCAATTCATGGTGGAGGGAGCCTCTAACCAGCCCAGTTTGGGCAAATTCATGGTGGAGGGAGCCTCTAACCAGCCCAGTTTGGACCAATTAATGGTGGAGGGAGCCTCTAACCAGCCCAGTTTGGACCAATTCATGGTGGAGGGAGCCTCTAACCAGCCCAGTTTGGACCAATTAATGGTGGAGGGAGCCTCTAAACAGCCAAGTTTTGGGAAATTCATGGTGGAGGGAGCCTCTAACCAGCCCAGTTTGGACCAATTCATGGTGGAGGGAGCCTCTAAACAGCCCAGTTTGGGCAAATTCATGGTGGAGGGAGCCTCTAAAAAACCCAGTTTGGACCAATTCATGGTGGAGGGAGCCTCTAATTAGCCCAGTTTGGACCAATTAATTGTGGAGGGAGCCTCTAACCAGCCCAGTTTGGACCAATTAATGGTGGAGGGAGCCTCTAAACAGCCCAGTTTGGGCAAATTCATGGTGGAGGGAGCCTCTAACCAGCCCAGTTTGGACCAATTAATGGTGGAGGGAGCCTCTAACCAGCCCAGTTTGGACCAATTAATGGTGGAGGGAGCCTCTAACCACCCCAGTTTGGACCAATTCATGGTGGAGGGAGCCTCTAACCAGCCCAGTTTGGACCAATTTATGGTGGAGGGAGCCTCTAAAAAACCCAGTTTGGACCAATTCATGGTGGAGGGAGCCTCTAAACAGCCCAGTTTGGGCAAATTCATGGTGGAGGGAGCCTCTAAAAAACCCAGTTTGGACCAATTCATGGTGGAGGGAGCCTCTAACCAGCCCAGTTTGGACCAATTAATGGTGGAGGGAGCCTCTAAACAGCCAAGTTTGGACCAATTCATGGTGGAGGGAGCCTCTAAAAACCCCAGTTTGGACCAATTCATGGTGGAGGGAGCCTCTAACCAGCCCAGTTTGGACCAATTAATGGTGGAGGGAGCCTCTAACCAGCCCAGTTTGGACCAATTAATGGTGGAGGGAGCCTCTAACCACCCCAGTTTGGACCAATTCATGGTGGAGGGAGCCTCTAAACAGCCAAGTTTGGACCAATTCATGGTGAAGGGAGCCTCTAAAAACCCGTTTGGACCAATTCATGGTGGAGGGAGCCTCTAACCAGCCCAGTTTGGGCAAATTCATGGTGGAGGGAGCCTCTAAACAGCCCAGTTTGGGCAAATTCATGGTGGAGGGAGCCTCTAACCAGCCCAGTTTGGACCAATTAATGGTGGAGGGAGCCTCTAACCAGCCCAGTTTGGACCAATTAATGGTGGAGGGAGCCTCTAACCACCCCAGTTTGGACCAATTCATGGTGGAGGGAGCCTCTAAACAGCCAAGTTTGGACCAATTCATGGTGGAGGGAGCCTCTAAAAACCCCAGTTTGGACCAATTCATGGTGGAGGGAGCCTCTAACCAGCCCAGTTTGGACCAATTAATGGTGGAGGGAGCCTCTAAACAGCCAAGTTTTGGGAAATTCATGGTGGAGGGAGCCTCTAACCAGCCCAGTTTGGACCAATTCATGGTGGAGGGAGCCTCTAAAAAACCCAGTTTGGACCAATTCATGGTGGAGGGAGCCTCTAACCAGCCCAGTTTGGACCAATTCATGGTGGAGGGAGCCTCTAAACAGCCCAGTTTGGGCAAATTCATGGTGGAGGGAGCCTCTAAAAAACCCAGTTTGGACCAATTCATGGTGGAGGGAGCCTCTAATTAGCCCAGTTTGGACCAATTAATTGTGGAGGGAGCCTCTAACCAGCCCAGTTTGGACCAATTAATGGTGGAGGGAGCCTCTAAACAGCCCAGTTTGGGCAAATTCATGGTGGAGGGAGCCTCTAACCAGCCCAGTTTGGACCAATTAATGGTGGAGGGAGCCTCTAACCAGCCCAGTTTGGACCAATTAATGGTGGAGGGAGCCTCTAACCACCCCAGTTTGGACCAATTCATGGTGGAGGGAGCCTCTAACCAGCCCAGTTTGGACCAATTCATGGTGGAGGGAGCCTCTAAAAAACCCAGTTTGGACCAATTCATGGTGGAGGGAGCCTCTAAACAGCCCAGTTTGGGCAAATTCATGGTGGAGGGAGCCTCTAAAAAACCCAGTTTGGACCAATTCATGGTGGAGGGAGCCTCTAACCAGCCCAGTTTGGACCAATTAATGGTGGAGGGAGCCTCTAAACAGCCAAGTTTGGACCAATTCATGGTGGAGGGAGCCTCTAAAAACCCCAGTTTGGACCAATTCATGGTGGAGGGAGCCTCTAACCAGCCCAGTTTGGACCAATTAATGGTGGAGGGAGCCTCTAACCAGCCCAGTTTGGACCAATTAATGGTGGAGGGAGCCTCTAACCACCCCAGTTTGGACCAATTCATGGTGGAGGGAGCCTCTAAACAGCCCAGTTTGGACCAATTAATGGTGGAGGGAGCCTCTAAACAGCCAAGTTTTGGGAAATTCATGGTGGAGGGAGCCTCTAACCAGCCCAGTTTGGACCAATTCATGGTGGAGGGAGCCTCTAAACAGCCCAGTTTGGGCAAATTCATGGTGGAGGGAGCCTCTAAAAAACCCAGTTTGGACCAATTCATGGTGGAGGGAGCCTCTAATTAGCCCAGTTTGGACCAATTAATTGTGGAGGGAGCCTCTAACCAGCCCAGTTTGGACCAATTAATGGTGGAGGGAGCCTCTAAACAGCCCAGTTTGGGCAAATTCATGGTGGAGGGAGCCTCTAACCAGCCCAGTTTGGACCAATTAATGGTGGAGGGAGCCTCTAACCAGCCCAGTTTGGACCAATTAATGGTGGAGGGAGCCTCTAACCACCCCAGTTTGGACCAATTCATGGTGGAGGGAGCCTCTAACCAGCCCAGTTTGGACCAATTCATGGTGGAGGGAGCCTCTAACCAGCCCAGTTTGGACCAATTAATGGTGGAGGGAGCCTCTAACCACCCCAGTTTGGACCAATTCATGGTGGAGGGAGCCTCTAAAAAACCCAGTTTGGACCAATTCATGGTGGAGGGAGCCTCTAAACAGCCCAGTTTGGGCAAATTCATGGTGGAGGGAGCCTCTAAACAGCCCAGTTTGGGCAAATTCATGGTGGAGGGAGCCTCTAACCAGCCCAGTTTGGACCAATTAATGGTGGAGGGAGCCTCTAACCAGCCCAGTTTGGACCAATTCATGGTGGAGGGAGCCTCTAAACAGCCCAGTTTGGGCAAATTCATGGTGGAAGGAGCCTCTAACCAGCAGAGTTGTGGGAAAGCAGGGTGGAGGGAGCCTCTAACCAGCAGAGTTGGTGGAAATCAGGGTGGAGGGAGCCTCTAACCAGCAGAGTTGGGGGAAATCATGTTGGAGGGAGCCTAGTATTAGCAGAATTGTGCAACGCTTATGGTGGATGAGTATGAGGATGCGGAGGAATTGGAGAGGTTGAGTACAGACATGGAGTTTCATGTTGGGGTGCTTTACACAGGTGGGCACAAAAATGAAGGCTCTATCCAGTGGTGGTTCATTTTTATCAAAGTGAGCCGGTCGGCACTCTCAGCTGACAGACGGGTGCGCTTGTCAGTGATGATGCCACCGGCTGCACTGAACACCCTCTCAGATAGGACGCTGGCGGCAGGACAGGACAGCACCTCCAAGGCATATAGGGCAAGTTCAAGCCACAGGTCCAACTTCGACACCCAATACGTGTAGGGCGCAGAGGGGTCGGAGAGGACAGGGCTGTGGTCGGAAAGGTATTCCCGCAACATGCGCCTATACTTCTCACGCCTGGTGACACTAGGACCCTCCGTGGCGGCACTTTGGCGAGGGGGTGCCATCAAGGTGTCCCAGACCTTAGACAGTGTGCCCCTCGTTTGTGTGGACCGGTGAGAACTTGGTTGCCTACTGGAGGAACTGCCCTCCCTGCCGCCACTGTCACATGCTGGAAACATCTCCATCATATTCTGCACCAATTGCCTGTGGCAAGCATTGATGCGATTGGCCCTCCCCTCTACCGGAATAAAAGACGAGATGTTGTTTTTATACCGGGGGTCAAGGATAGCAAAGATCCAGTACTGGTTGTCCTCCATGATTTTGACAATACGCTTGTCGGTTGTAAAGCACCCCAACATGAACTCAGCCATGTCTGCCACAGTGTTAGTTGGCATGACTCCTCTGGCCCCACCGGAAAGTTCAATCTCCATTTCCTCCTCATCCTCCATGTCTACCCATCCGCGCTGCAACAATGGGACGATTCG
Source organism: Leptodactylus fuscus (assembly GCF_031893055.1). Classification (NCBI taxonomy): domain Eukaryota; kingdom Metazoa; phylum Chordata; class Amphibia; order Anura; family Leptodactylidae; genus Leptodactylus; species Leptodactylus fuscus. The sequence goes on along the minus strand of NC_134275.1, from coordinate 58,207,432 downwards.
AAGTTGCCCGGAAGCCTCCTGTATCACCATCACATCATCGGACAACTCTTCTTCCTCCTCCTCCTCCTCCTCCTCCATTAAACGCAGTGAAGCGGACAGATGTGTGGACCTACTCTCCAGCTGTGACGGATCGGATGCTATCCCTAACTCCTCTGTGTGATCTGAGTTATCCCTGATGTCAATCAGGGATTCTCTCAGAACACACAAGAGCGGGATTGTAAGGCTCACCATCGCATCCTCAGAGCTCACCCTCCTTGTGGACTCCTCAAAGACCCGTAGGATGTCACAAAGGTCTCTCATCCATGGCCACTCATGGATGTGAAACTGAGGCAGCTGACTTTGTGGCACCCTAGGGTTTTGTAGCTGGTATTCCATCAAAGGTCTCTGCTGCTCAACCACTCTATTCAACATCTGAAACGTTGAGTTCCAGCGTGTGGGGACGTCGCACAAAAGCCGGTGTTGTGGCACATGCAGGCGTTGCTGGAGAGATTTTAAGCTAGCAGCGGCTACTGTCGACTTGCGAAAGTGGGCGCACATGCGCCGCACTTTCACCAGTAGCTCTGGAACATTGGGGTAGCTCTTTAGGAAACGTTGCACCACTAGGTTGAAGACGTGGGCCAGGCATGGAACATGTTGGAGTCCGGCAAGCTCCAGAGCTGCTACCAGGTTCCGGCCGTTATCACAAACGACCATGCCTGGGCCCAGGTGCAGCGGCTCAAACCATATTGCCGTCTCATCGAGGAGGGCATCCCTCACCTCGGAGGCAGTGTGCTGTCTGTCCCCCAAGCTGATCAGCTTCAGCACAGCCTGCTGACGTCTACCAACGCCAGTGCTGCAACGTTTCCAACTCGTAGCTGGGGTCAATCTAACAGCGGAGGAGGAGGCGGTGGCGGAGGAGGAGGCGGAGGAGGAGGCGGTAGAGGAGGAGGAGGAGGGGGGTGTTCTTCTCGTGTCCCTGCCAGGAATGTTAGGCGGGGAGACGAGGTACACCGGGCCAGTTTGGGAAGCAGTCCCAGCCTCAACTACATTTACCCAGTGTGCCGTCAGTGAAATGTAGCGTCCCTGTCCGCATGCACTTGTCCACGCGTCGGTGGTCAAGTGGACCTTTGTGCAAAGCGCGGAACTAAGGGCCCGCCTGATGTTGAGTGACACGTGCTGGTGCAAGGCGGGGACGGCACACCGGGAGAAGTAGTGACGGCTAGGGACGGCATAGCGAGGTGCCGCAGTTGCCATCAGGTCCAGGAAGGCGGGAGTTTCAACAAGCCGGAACGCCAACATCTCCTGGGCCAGCAGTTTAGCGATGTTGGCGTTCAAGGCTTGCGCGTGTGGGTGGTTAGCAGTGTATTTCTGCCGCCGCTCCAATGTCTGAGAGATGGTGGGTTGTTGTAAAGAAACGCCTGATGGTGCCTTTGATGGTGCAGGAGAAGGAGATAAGACAGGACCAGGGGAGGATGAGGTAGAAGTCAACAAAGTGGCGGAGGCAGATGAAGTGGTGTCCTGGCTCGTCCTCTGGAGTGCATCGCCAGCACAGTCAGCAGTGGCAGTGGCAGAGGCAGAGGCAGAGGCAGTGGCAGTGGCGTGAACGGCAGGCGGCCTTTGTCCTGCCGTTGCTGCCTGCCACTGATTCCAGTGCTTGGATTCCAAATGACGGCGCATTGAAGTGGTGGACAGGTTGCTCTTCTCAGAGCCCCTAATCAATTTCGAGAGGCAAATTGTGCAGACAACACTATATCTGTCCTCGGCGCATTCCTTGAAAAAACTCCACACCTTCGAGAAACGTGCCCTCGAGGTGGGAGTTTTTCGGGGCTGGGTACGAACTGGAACATCTTGGGAGATTCCGGGTGTGGCCTGGCTTCGCCTAAGCTGCTGACCTCTGCCTCTGCCTCTAGCTACCCTTTTTGGTGCTGCACCTGCCTCAACATCCACACTACTTTCCCCGCTTGACATCCCCCCTGTCCAGGTCGGGTCAGTGTCCTCATCATCCACCACTTCCTCTTCCAACTCCTGTCTCATCTCCTCCTCCCGCACAATGCGCCAGTCAACTGGATGCCCTGACGGCAACTGCGTCACATCATCGTCGATGAGGGTGGGTTGCTGGTCATCCACCACCAAATCGAACGGAGATGGAGGAGACTCTAGTGTTTGAGCATCTGGACACAGATGCTCCTCTGTTAGGTTCGTGGAATCGTGACGTGGAGAGGCAGGTTGAGGGACAATGAAAGGAGCGGAGAACAGCTCTGGGGAGCAGGGACAGTTTGGGTTATTGTTCTGTAAAGCTTCGGAATTTTGGGAGGAAGGAAGACAAGACTGTTGGGTAATAGGAGGAGAGGAGGCAGAGTCTGACTGGCTGCTGGACAATGTGCTGTAAGCGTTCTCTGACAGCCATTGCAAGACCTGTTCCTGGTTCTCGGGCCTACTAAGGTTTGTACCCTGCAGTTTAGTTAATGTGGCAAGCAACCCTGGCACTGTGGAGTGGCGCAATGCTTGCTGCCCCACAGGAGTAGGCACGGGACGCCCTGTGGCTTCACTGCTACCTTGCTCCCCAGAACCATTCCCCCGACCTCGCCCACGGCCTCGTCCACGTCCCTTTCCGGGAGCCTTGCGCATTTTGAATTCCTAGTTAGAAATTGGCACTGTATACCAGTAGTAAAAATTGTGGGTGCACGTAACCCCAATATATTCTTTGAATTCCCAGTCAGACACTGGCACTATATGGCAGTAGCAAGAAATGAGGGTATTTGTATTCCCAATATACTCTTTGAATTCCCAGTCAGACAATGGCACTGTATACCAGTAGTAAAAATTGTGGGTGCACGTAACCCCAATATATTCTTTGAATTCCCAGTCAGACACTGGCACTATATGGCAGTAGCAAGAAATGAGGGTATTTGTATTCCCAATATACTCTTTGAATTCCCAGTCAGACAATGGCACTGTATACCAGTAGTAAAAATTGTGGGTGCACGTAACCCCAATATATTCTTTGAATTACCAGTCAGAAACTGGCACTATATGGCAGTAGCAAGAAATGAGGGTATTTATAACCCCAATATATTCTTTGAATTCCCAGTCAGACAATGGCACTGTATACCAGTAGTAAAAATTGTGGGTGCACGTAACCCCAATATATTCTTTGAATTACCAGTCAGAAACTGGCACTATATGGCAGTAGCAAGAAATGAGGGTATTTATAACCCCAATATATTCTTTGAATTCCCAGTCAGACAATGGCACTGTATACCAGTAGTAAAAATTGTGGGTGCACGTAACCCCAATATATTCTTTGAATTCCCAGTCAGAAACTGGCACTATATGGCAGTAGCAAGAAATGAGGGTATTTGTATTCCCAATATACTCTTTGAATTCCCAGTCAGACAATGGCACTGTATACCAGTAGTAAAAATTGTGGGTGCACGTAACCCCAATATATTCTTTGAATTACCAGTCAGAAACTGGCACTATATGGCAGTAGCAAGAAATGAGGGTATTTATAACCCCAATATATTCTTTGAATTCCCAGTCAGACAATGGCACTGTATACCAGTAGTAAAAATTGTGGGTGCACGTAACCCCAATATATTCTTTGAATTCCCAGTCAGAAACTGGCACTATATGGCAGTAGCAAGAAATGAGGGTATTTGTATTCCCAATATATTCTTTGAATTCCCAGTCAGACAATGGCACTGTATACCAGTAGTAAAAATTGTGGGTGCACGTAACCCCAATATATTCTTTGAATTACCAGTCAGAAACTGGCACTATATGGCAGTAGCAAGAAATGAGGGTATTTATAACCCCAATATATTCTTTGAATTCCCAGTCAGACAATGGCACTGTATACCAGTAGTAAAAATTGTGGGTGCACGTAACCCCAATATATTCTTTGAATTCCCAGTCAGACACTGGCACTATATGGCAGTAGCAAGAAATGAGGGTATTTGTATTCCCAATATACTCTTTGAATTCCCAGTCAGACAATGGCACTGTATACCAGTAGTAAAAATTGTGGGTGCACGTAACCCCAATATATTCTTTGAATTACCAGTCAGAAACTGGCACTATATGGCAGTAGCAAGAAATGAGGGTATTTATAACCCCAATATATTCTTTGAATTCCCAGTCAGACAATGGCACTGTATACCAGTAGTAAAAATTGTGGGTGCACGTAACCCCAATATATTCTTTGAATTACCAGTCAGAAACTGGCACTATATGGCAGTAGCAAGAAATGAGGGTATTTGTATTCCCAATATACTCTTTGAATTCCCAGTCAGACAATGGCACTGTATACCAGTAGTAAAAATTGTGGGTGCACGTAACCCCAATATATTCTTTGAATTACCAGTCAGAAACTGGCACTATATGGCAGTAGCAAGAAATGAGGGTATTTATAACCCCAATATATTCTTTGAATTCCCAGTCAGACAATGGCACTGTATACCAGTAGTAAAAATTGTGGGTGCACGTAACCCCAATATATTCTTTGAATTCCCAGTCAGAAACTGGCACTATATGGCAGTAGCAAGAAATGAGGGTATTTGTATTCCCAATATACTCTTTGAATTCCCAGTCAGACAATGGCACTGTATACCAGTAGTAAAAATTGTGGGTGCACGTAACCCCAATATATTCTTTGAATTACCAGTCAGAAACTGGCACTATATGGCAGTAGCAAGAAATGAGGGTATTTATAACCCCAATATATTCTTTGAATTCCCAGTCAGACAATGGCACTGTATACCAGTAGTAAAAATTGTGGGTGCACGTAACCCCAATATATTCTTTGAATTCCCAGTCAGACACTGGCACTATATGGCAGTAGCAAGAAATGAGGGTATTTGTATTCCCAATATACTCTTTGAATTCCCAGTCAGACAATGGCACTGTATACCAGTAGTAAAAATTGTGGGTGCACGTAACCCCAATATATTCTTTGAATTCCCAGTCAGACAATGGCACTGTATACCAGTAGTAAAAATTGTGGGTGCACGTAACCCCAATATATTCTTTGAATTACCAGTCAGAAACTGGCACTATATGGCAGTAGCAAGAAATGAGGGTATTTATAACCCCAATATATTCTTTGAATTCCCAGTCAGACAATGGCACTGTATACCAGTAGTAAAAATTGTGGGTGCACGTAACCCCAATATATTCTTTGAATTACCAGTCAGAAACTGGCACTATATGGCAGTAGCAAGAAATGAGGGTATTTGTATTCCCAATATACTCTTTGAATTCCCAGTCAGACAATGGCACTGTATACCAGTAGTAAAAATTGTGGGTGCACGTAACCCCAATATATTCTTTGAATTACCAGTCAGAAACTGGCACTATATGGCAGTAGCAAGAAATGAGGGTATTTATAACCCCAATATATTCTTTGAATTCCCAGTCAGACAATGGCACTGTATACCAGTAGTAAAAATTGTGGGTGCACGTAACCCCAATATATTCTTTGAATTCCCAGTCAGAAACTGGCACTATATGGCAGTAGCAAGAAATGAGGGTATTTGTATTCCCAATATACTCTTTGAATTCCCAGTCAGACAATGGCACTGTATACCAGTAGTAAAAATTGTGGGTGCACGTAACCCCAATATATTCTTTGAATTACCAGTCAGAAACTGGCACTATATGGCAGTAGCAAGAAATGAGGGTATTTATAACCCCAATATATTCTTTGAATTCCCAGTCAGACAATGGCACTGTATACCAGTAGTAAAAATTGTGGGTGCACGTAACCCCAATATATTCTTTGAATTCCCAGTCAGAAACTGGCACTATATGGCAGTAGCAAGAAATGAGGGTATTTGTATTCCCAATATATTCTTTGAATTCCCAGTCAGACAATGGCACTGTATACCAGTAGTAAAAATTGTGGGTGCACGTAACCCCAATATATTCTTTGAATTACCAGTCAGAAACTGGCACTATATGGCAGTAGCAAGAAATGAGGGTATTTATAACCCCAATATATTCTTTGAATTCCCAGTCAGACAATGGCACTGTATACCAGTAGTAAAAATTGTGGGTGCACGTAACCCCAATATATTCTTTGAATTCCCAGTCAGAAACTGGCACTATATGGCAGTAGCAAGAAATGAGGGTATTTGTATTCCCAATATACTCTTTGAATTCCCAGTCAGACAATGGCACTGTATACCAGTAGTAAAAATTGTGGGTGCACGTAACCCCAATATATTCTTTGAATTACCAGTCAGAAACTGGCACTATATGGCAGTAGCAAGAAATGAGGGTATTTGTATTCCCAATATATTCTTTGAATTCCCAGTCAGACAATGGCACTGTATACCAGTAGTAAAAATTGTGGGTGTATATAGCCCCAATTCTATTGCTAGGGGACTTGCAGGGTATTTCTGGGGTGAAGGTGGGGGGGCACACCGTTGGAACGGGTATCGGGGTATATATCGGGTATACGGGAATACACTGACAGTGTATTCCATTCAGGATCCTGGGAAAGCTGGGTTGCGGCGATTGAGCCCGTCAGTGCCACGTTACACTGACAAGCTTCTCCCTGGAATTTAGCTCTTACAAGAGCTGTTGGTTGTCTTCTCCTTCCTATCCTAGCCTGTCCCTGCCTACCCAGAATCTAAGCCCTAGCTAGCTGGACGGAAACCTCCGTCCTCGGTGAATTGCAAGCTCAGAATGACGCGAAGCTGGGCGGCGCTGTTCTTTTAAATTAGAGGTCACATGTTTTCGGCAGCCAATGGGTTTTGCCTACTTTTTTCAACGTCACCGGTGTCGTAGTTCCTGTCCCACCTACCCTGCGCTGTTATTGGAGCAAAAAAGGCGCCAGGGAAGGTGGGAGGGGAATCGAGTAATGGCGCACTTTACCACGCGGTGTTCGATTCGATTCGAACATGCCGAACAGCCTAATATCCGATCGAACATGAGTTCGATAGAACACTGTTCGCTCATCTCTATTTAAGAAGACTTTTCACTACCACTTTTTTACATCTTAGCCGCCCATCCACTGGTTCTGGCACAGTTGGAATTTTCTCTCTCACTCCCACCATTCCTGAGCAATCAGTGCTGTTAGTTTTGGTGCCTGATTTGCTATTTAGATTCTGTACTGTCAAGAGGGCGGTGTCAGGCAGGAGCAGACAAGGGGGTGTGATGCTGAGCTCTGACCACAGCTGCCTGTGATTGGAGCTCTGAATCAAACCCCCCCCTCCCTTCTGACACGTCAAACGCTAAAACTAATTGCAGTAGTTGTTCAGAAACTGTAGGGGCAGGAGAAAAAAATCAATTGTGCTGGAATCAGTGGGGTGGGGGGCTATTAACACATATTAGGAACTAGAGGGGATGAAAAGTTTTCTTGAACCTGTTCCAGGCCGCCCATGGACTATATACATCCGGGCAGTCCCTCTCTTGTTCTGTAAGGATGTAGCGGAATATCCTTGCAGTTTTCAGCAGATTCATGAAGTCGTGCAGCTGCTGAAACAGGGAACTAGCTGTAACTACGGCCGAGCTCCCTTAGAGAAGGCAGGGATGGTTTATTACTGTCCCTGCCTTCCCAATCGCTGTGTACAGGCAGGGCAGGAATTAAGAGGAAGGCTATGTTTTTCTTTTCTAATGCAACTCCATTGTCTATGAGGAAAAGCAGATGATTCAGGGCTCTGTCAGCTCCATCCTATACAGACTGGCTATGGTCTTGCTGAAACACTTCTAGCCTCCCAAGTCTGAACCCCCTTTTATGGTGGTGATGGTCCTCAGTGCCAATGGGCCCCTGTACAGCTGCACCTCCACCATCATTGCTTAAAATGCGGCCGTCATTTCTTCGACCTCTTACTTTGATCATCCGCAGAATCTCGGGACAGTCGTTTGGTTTGGCCTTACGAATAATAAAAGCAGGCTTGTCTGTGCCATGGTGACTGGTGCCAGCGGAGTCCTTGCTCCTCTGGGAATAGACTTTGCTAGATTCAGGATTTGTATTGCATATCTCCGGGACGCTCTGATTCTCCATATTGCGGTTGCTGATACTGGGCCTTCATCCAGATGTTGTCTCCAAGATCTTCTCTTCTGACACTTTACATCCTCGATATCAATAACTTGTGACTGGAGTAGTCAGGAGTCCAAGCTCCTCCATTGTGACTTCACCACCAGCTCACAATAGAGGCCACATCACCCTAACAACACAGAATGTCACACTGGACGTCACATCACACCAGCAGAAGCACAGTGTGTCTTACTGAAGGCTGACATGGTGACATATTCTCCATTCATTCCATGGTGTTGCACATTTGTGCTGTGGTTCACATACAGCATGGTGGCTCAGTGGTTGGCTCTGTAACCTTAGTATTAGAGTCCTGAGTTTGAATTCTAGGAATACATCTGCAAGGAGTTTGTATGTTCTCCCCGTGTTTGTCCAGGACAGGCTGTGGCCTAGAGAATACATGTGAGGTATCAGGAGATTAGGTGTGTATGGAGAGGACGGGTGAAAGATGATTAATTCTGTTTTATCCATATTGAGTTTTAGGAAGTCGGAGGATAAGAAGCGGCTATGGCTGACAGACACTCTAGTTCTCTGGATAGCAGAGAGGTGATTTCTGATGCTATCTCCGAATCACAAGTGTCAGTAAAGTGCTACAGATATCACAAGCCATCTGTCACACCTGTATGCTGCTAGTAGCTGTCTTATTTTAGAGCATTGTAACCACCAAGCTCATTGCCTATGTACTGTTCTTCAGTTACATCTGTGTCTCTGTCCTTCCACCATTCCTGAACAGAGAGTCACTGTGCTATTTGTTCAAAGGAACACACCAACACATCCCATGTCTGACCCAAGAAACTCTCAATGTAAGCTCTCTGACATAGGTACGCCCCCTGTGGCTAGTTTCAGGTACTTCTGCACAGAGGACTCTCTAGTCTAGTTTGATACAAAAACAATAAAGATATATCTGAAATGAGATGAGCAGGAAGCAGGAATAATATATAATGTCCAAAGGTCAATGACTGAAAACAGGACAAAGTATCAGGTGATAAGGAGATGGAGGAAGTGCTGCTTATCAAGGATCTGATGACGTCACCACATTAACAATCACATTTATTGGAGGATTCTACCCCATTTGGTACTGAGGGAAAGGAAATACATGACAAAGAGGTGCCCCAACAGCAGAGAAGACCAAAGCCCCCCTCCTTGTACTGGTTAACCCCTGTTTGTCCCCATGATTCCTGTTATTGTTCTTCTGTTTCCTAATATTGAGGTGACTGAGGAGAAGGGAGTGGATTGTCACTACTAGTCAACTTGGTCAGGACCCCCCTATAGTGCTTGAGCTTGGGCCTAATAGGTACAAATTACTATACAAGAACTGTCACATATCTTAGCAGAGAATTATGCCCGGGCTCCTTTCCTCCTGATGACGATAGAGCAGCTCATGCATTGGAACAAAACAGAACCCACCACCACCACTGAATCCAATTGAGGACCGGTAGCATTTGTATGTCATCTGAGTGTCACCTATAAAATCGACCCCACTCCCCTTGGCCTGGTCAGAGTTGTTGACATACAAGAGGTTATACTGTATATCCCCGAGGAGACGTGAAGAAAACCCAATGTACATAACCAAGTGTAAGAAAGGAGACAAACGCAAACAACTGAGGCCAGCTTCAGAAGGAACAGCCACTGAGCTCTGAACTTGCAGATCCACAAGCAATGTGTAACAGAAAGCAGGTCTAAAAGATACAAAACCTGAGCCAAATACAAAGATATATAGCTAAATTGTGTCACTGCTATGACCAGGGTGCACATACAATGTACTCACTGTATGATGTGTATAATAGAAGGTTCTGTTAATAAATATATTTGTTTTGTATCAAATGTGTTTTATTTCCTCAACATTCTAAATATTTATGTTTCATGTCAGTAAATGATACTCTGAGGCTAAAGAATCTACTACATTGTGAGTTACACTGCATCAGTCTGAGCATCCTCAGACACTGTCCTGTCATGGCACTCGTAGGATAAGTAATGTAATGTATATACACAGTGAATGTACCAGCAGAATAGTGAGCGCAGCTCTGGAGTATAATACAGGATGTAACTCAGGATCAATACAGGATAAGTAATGCAATGTATGTACACAGTGACTGCACCAGCAGAATAGTGAGCGCAGCTCTGGAGTATAATACAGGATATAACTCAGGATCAATACAGGATAAGTAATGCAATGTATGTACACAGTGACTGTACCAGCAGAATAGTGAGCGCAGCTCTGGAGTATAATACAGGATGTAACTCAGGATCAGTACAGGATAAGTAATGTAATGTATGTACACAGTGACTGCACCTGCAGAATAGTGAGTGCAGCTCTGGAGTATAATACAGGATGTAACTCAGGATCAGTACAGGATAAGTAATGTAATGTATGTACACAGTGACTGCACCAGCAGAATAGTGAGCGCAGCTCTGGAGTATAATACAGGATGTAACTCAGGATCAGTACAGGATAAGTAATGTAATGTATGTACACAGTGATTGCACCAGCAGAATAGTGAGTGCAGCTCTGCAGTATAATACAGGATGTAACTCAGGATCAGTACAGGATAAGTAATGTAATGTATGTACACAGTGACTGCACCAGCAGAATAGTGAGCGCAGCTCTGGAGTATAATATAGGATATAACTCAGGATCAGTACAGGATAAGTAATGTAATGTATGTACACAGTGACTGTACCAGCAGAATAGTGAGCGCAGCTCTGGAGTATAATACAGGATGTAACTCAGGATCAGTACAGGATAAGTAATGTAATGTATGTACACAGTGACTGCACCAGCAGAATAGTGAGCGCAGCTCTGGAGTATAATACAGGATGTAACTCAGGATCAGTACAGGATAAGTAATGTAATGTACACTCACCGGTCACTTTATTAGGTACACCATGCTAGTAACGGGTTGGACCCCCTTTTGCCTTCAGAACTGCCTCAATTCTTCATGGCATAGATTCAACAAGGTGCTGGAAGCATTCCTCAGAGATTTTGGTCCATATTGACATGATGGCATCACACAGTTGCCGCAGATTTGTCGGCTGCACATCCATGATGTGAATCTCCCGTTCCACCACATCCCAAAGATGCTCTATTGGATTGAGATCTGGTGACTGTGGAGGCCATTGGAGTACAGTGAACTCATTGTCATGTTCAAGAAACCAGTCTGAGATGATTCCAGCTTTATGACATGGCGCATTATCCTGCTGAAAGTAGCCATCAGATGTTGGGTACATTGTGGTCATAAAGGGATGGACATGGTCAGCAACAATACTCAGGTAGGCTTTGGCGTTGCAACGATGCTCAATTGGTACCAAGGGGCCCAAAGAGTGCCAAGAAAATATTCCCCACACCATGACACCACCACCACCAGCCTGAACCGTTGATACAAGGCATGATGGATCCATGCTTTCATGTTGTTGACGCCAAATTCTGACCCTACCATCCGAATGTCGCAGCAGAAATCGAGACTCATCAGACCAGGCAACGTTTTTCCAATCTTCAATTGTCCAATTTCGATGAGCTTGTGCAAATTGTAGCCTCAGTTTCCTGTTCTTAGCTGAAAGGAGTGGCACCCGGTGTGGTCTTCTGCTGCTGTAGCCCATCTGCCTCAAAGTTCGACGTACTGTGCGTTCAGAGATGCTCTTCTGGCTACCTTGGTTGTAACGGGTGGCTATTTGAGTCACTGTTGCCTTTCTATCAGCTCGAACCAGTCTGGCCATTCTCCTCTGACCTCTGGCATCAACAACGCATTTCCGCCCACAGAACTGCCGCTCACTGGATGTTTTTTCTTTTTCGGACCATTCTCTGTAAACCCTAGAGATGGTTGTGCATGAAAATCCCAGTAGATCAGCAGTTTCTGAAATACTCAGACCAGCCCTTCTGGCACCAACAACCATGCCACGTTCAAAGGCACTCAAATCACCTTTCTTCCCCATACTGATGCTCGGTTTGAACTGCAGGAGATTGTCTTGACCATGTCTACATGCCTAAATGCACTGAGTTGCCGCCATGTGATTGGCTGATTAGAAATTAAGTGTTAACGAGCAGTTGGACAGGTGTACCTAATAAAGTGGCCATGAGTGTATGTACACAGTAATTGCACCAGCAGAATAGTGAGCGCAGCTCTGCAGTATAATACAGGATGTAACTCAGGATCAGTACAGGATAAGTAATGTAATGTATGTACACAGTGACTGCACCTGCAGAATAGTGAGCGCAGCTCTGCAGTATAATACAGCATGTAACTCAGGATCAGTACTGGATATCAGAAGGTTACATTTTTCTTCCATTTTTTGTCCATTAAAGAAACATGAAAATGAAAAAAAAACAGGAGACATGGATCCATATGAGAAACACTTTGACTGTAATGGGGTTTCCGTTATCGTGTCCATCATGCTACATTATTTTGTCCATCATTTTTATGGATTCCAGCACAGATTTGATCTCTGCTCAGTTATGTATATAGTGATCTCCCATGGTATATAGATCATATTCAGATATCATTGCCTTGTACATTTGCTGAGCCGTGTGTCTTGGTCGTCTTATCTGCTGCAGTTAATCAGTAATATGTACTAACAATAAATTCCCTTAGGAGAAGACGACATCTCGTGTGTTCCTGCAGTTTCTCTTCCACTCTGATACAATGACGTCCTGGAATTTTAGCCTGTTTTCTGCTTTTCTGTATTTCTTGGTGGCGGCGACGGCTGGACAACGTAAGACTCTGATTGTTCTATAATATGGAGATATATATGGGATAACATATATACAGTATATATTATTGATGTATTTGAACTAAACAGCATAAGGATAGTTAGAGTCGGATACTCCATTTGCTGATCGATTGTGTCCTAGACATGCAGGACCGTCCAAAGTCTATGCTGGCAGGATTATGGGGCGCAGATCGGAAGGGAAAACAATGGCGATCACCAAAGCAGAAGAACTCAGCCAATTGCTGTCTTTAACCCAGATCAAATCAAATCAAATCAGCTTTATTGGCACGTCCGAATAGATATTTGGCATTGCCAAAGCTAGTAAAGCGGGTGGGTGGGGGTGGGGGGGTCGTTGGAGTCGAGGGGGAGAGTATGAGGGGGGTGGGGTGGCTGATTTGGGGTATAACAGTCCGTGGAGTCTCATCTTCCTCTTAGTTGGTGGCCGCTATATGGGGAGGTGGGGTGGGGTGGGTGGTTTGGGGTATAACAGTCCATGGAGTCTCATCTTGCTCTTGTTTGGTGACGGCTGGACACGTATTGGGCAGCGATCTCCACAGTGGCCTCTTCTTCTCCCAGTAGGATTTAGAGTTTCCTCTTCTTGTCTGCAGATATGAAGTCAGGGATGTGGGCAGAGAGTCTTTGGTAGTGGACGGCCCCCCTCACAGCTGAGTATTTGGTGCAGATCAATGTCCCGGATTGTCAGGTAGACCTTAGACAGTCAGTAACATAGAGCAATATTTCTCCATATTCATATTACAGGGGTTTCTGGATATATGTAATTGTTATTATTACCCAGGAGCTAAAAACACAGTTAAGTTATATCCTACACAGACACATTGTAACAGACCCTCAGCTGATGTTCCATGCCAAAATCTTGAAGTGTCTTATGAAATTTTTAGAGGAAAACCATTTAGTGCAAATCTATTGAAGCATTATAAAGAGGAGTAGAAGGGCTACCCTCCCCCCAAAAGAGGTGTGATATGTCTACGCCCATTTTATTATTTCCCCGTAAACCTGATACGTGTCTTCTGCTAGAAATGTGCCAAGAAATTCTGAGGCCATAATCTGATTATCAGATCTGATGTGTGATAAGGATGATGTTTCTTCTACCATTGCAGCCAGCTGTAACAATGTGGAGGATTTTGGCCGCTGCACCGGAGATACAGACGGCTTCTGCCATAGTGACATCCCATGCAGCTGTAAAGGCGGCCAACCGTTCTGCAGGTGACATTAAAGAATATCATGACATATATCTTAATACCATGTGCCCTAGTATGAACAGTTTCCAACATATTAGAGAGACTTGAAGGGACAGTTCAACCTAAGCTTCACCAAATTTTGGCCGCTTCCCCAGACAAAGAACTGATCCCAGAGTAGGGTTGGCTGAATTCCTCCCAAGCTAAAACCCCGGAATTCACTGGGACAGTGATCACTGACCACTTACTATTATTTGCTACTAGAGCCATGCAGGATTACCCTACCTCCTATCTACTACTAGAGGGGTGACACAAGCAGGGGCCCCACTTCCAGCAAATGGCTCTAAGCCTAAGCATGTGAATTGTTTTCCAGGTCTATGGATACAAGCAGCAGTGCTTTACACCTCTCCATCCATCGCTTGTCATTGTGCTTTACATCTCTCCATCCATCGCTTGTCATTATACTTTACACCTCTCCATCCATCGCTTGTCATTGTGCTTTACACCGCTCCATCCATCGCTTGTCATTGTGCTTTATACCTCTCCATCCATCGCTTGTCATTGTGCTTTACACCTCTCCATCCATCGCTTGTCATTGTGTTTTACATCTCTCCATCCATCGCTTGTCATTGTGCTTTACACCTCTCCATCCATCGCTTGTCATTGTGCTTTACACCTCTCCATCCATCGCTTGTCATTATACTTTACATCTCTCCATCCATCGCTTGTCATTGCGCTTTACACCTCTCCATCCATCTCTTGTCATTGTACTTTACACTGATCCATCTATCGCTTGTCATTGTGCTTTACACCTCTCCATCCATCGCTTGTCATTGTGCTTTACACCTCTCCATCCATCGCTTGTCATTGTGCTTTACACCGCACCATCCATCGCTTGTCATTGTACGTTACACCTCTCCATCCATCGCTTGTCATTGTGCTTTACATCTCTCCATCCATCGCTTGTCATTGTGCTTTACACCTCTCCATCCATCGCTTGTCATTGTACTTTACACCTCTCCATCCATCGCTTGTCATTATACTTTACATCTCTCCATCCATCGCTTGTCATTATACTTTACATCTCTCCATCCATCGCTTGTCATTGTGCTTTACATCTCTCCATCCATCGCTTGTCATTGTGCTTTACACCTCTCCATCCATCGCTTGTCATTGTACTTTACACCTCTCCATCCATCGCTTGTCATTATACTTTACATCGCTCCATCCATCGCTTGTCATTATACTTTACACTGATCCATCCATCGCTTGTCATTGTGCTTTACACCTCTCCATCCATCGCTTGTCATTGTGCTTTACACCTCTCCATCCATCACTTGTCATTGTGCTTTACACCTCTCCATCCGTCTCTTGTCATTGTGGTTACACTCTGCTCCTCAGCGCTTGGTGGCGCCCCCACTCTGTACATGGTCTGTCTGAATATTGTGGCTGAGCGGCCACTGTTCCTTAATAATCCCGCTCACAAGTGATGGAGGAATATCTAGGAGGGTAGACATTTCATAAAGAGACTTGTTACATCAGTGACACCTATTCCAAGACTATGCTAGAGTTCAGTGATCTCCAGAGATCTGGCCCTTATGTCAATAGATGTAATGGCGACTGCAGAGTGAGCAGCTGGATTATATTCACCGGGGCAATGAGGTAGATTTTATAATAACTGTTGAAGTGATTGTCTAGACTCATGTATACAGTGAAGGATTTATAACCCACCTTATTGGTCTCCAGCTGCCCGTTCTACAGAGGACCCAATGGAAACTACTGGTATTTGGGTAAAAAGTGCGACCATCTGTGGAGCACACTGGACATGATAGTGGTCGCCGTCTTCCCCGGGGTAGCACTGGCTTTTGTGGTTGCCATTACAGCACAGCTCATTCACTTCTGCAAGACTAAGCCACAAAACAAGACAGTAAAAGAGCCAAAGTAAGTGAATAACTGGGGCAGGGCTGTGACAACCTCTCAGACATGATACATATATATATACAGGTGGTTGTCAGGTGTGTGGCTCTTATGTCTGATCCCAATGTCATTTTATTCCATTTTCAGGAAAAAATCAGAGCGAAAAACAACTAATACGCATCAGAATGAGGCCTTCATCCCCGAGGAGGTGGCCAGAAATCAATATCCGAACATACCACGGGTAAAGAGATGTTTATGATAAGTGTCTAGATTTCAGTGGAGAATCGCCTTGGCACCATATGTCTGGCCAAATTAGGACATTGTCCTACCTATGCCCCTGGGCCGCTCTATCTCACATGTCAAAGGTCCTTGCCCCTTGCCTTGGTCCTACTAAACTATTGACCAATAAACCGCGGCCAGTGTAACCAGTCAGACTGTATCCTGATTGCTGGTTTGCATCTCTTTCTTAGATCAATGGCCTTGAACAAGTGCAACCGAAAATTCAAGCTCCACAGTGGGATGTGCCTGCAGCTGAAGCTCCGAACCCTCGTAGAATGAAGTGGGTATATAGGGCGACAGTCACGTATGGGTAGAGTTCCTGGAGCTTAAAGGGATTCTCCAAGAAAAAAAATAGCCGAAAGGGGAGAAATGGCATAAAAGAATAAGAATTTGCTCACATCCGTGCTGGTGTTCATCCAACGCAGAGTCTTCCTAAAATTTAGGAAGAAAAAGTCATGTATGTCATTTACCAGGTGACTGCAGAGTCGCCATCTTATTAATGATGAATTAATACATGGTCAGATGGAAGTTGCGGAAACCTCTGTGGGTGCTAAAGCCATATTGATAGATACAGTGGCGTAACTAGGAATGGCGGAGCCCCGTGGCGAACCTTTCACATGGGCCCCCCCCCGGTGCCGAAGACGCCGACCAACCCCTCCCCCCCGCGCACTATTATGCCCCATACTTGCCCCTGCACACAGCATTATACCCCATAGTGGCCCCTTCACCCAGTATTATGCCACATAGTTGCCCCTGCACACAGCATTATACCCCATAGTGGCCCCTTCACTCAGTATTATGCCCCACAGTGGCCCCATCACCCAGTATTATGCTCCATTGTGGACACCCATTAACAATTATTATACTCTGGGGTCTTTTCAGCCCCCAGAGTATAATAATCGGAGACTGAGAGGGGGATACAAACATAAACACTGTTACTTACCTATCCCTGCGCTCCCCGCTGTTGGCTATCTTCAATTACGTCAGGGACCACCCGGTCATAGGACGTCACACAAGTAGGCCCGAAGTCTTGGCGGAGCATGGAGAGGTAAGTAACACTATTTGTTATGTTCGCTTACCTCTCCCGGGCCTCCCATCATTATACTCGGGGGTCTGAAAAGACCCCCAAGTATAATAATGATGTATGCGGGGCCTGCGGTATCACTTACCAATCCTGCCAGGATCGGTAAGTAAGTAGGGCCCGTTACCGGTTGGATTAACTCCAGCCGGTAACGGCCTATTAAAAAAAAATAAAAACGCAGCGGCAGCGGCTGTCGCTGGGCCCCCTAATGTCCCTGTGGCAGTTGTCTCCGCTGCTTCCCCGGTAGTTACGCCACTGGATAGATATTATCAATAGATATTTCCTTGGACCATACAAAAGTGAACAAAATTTTATGACAGATGTATTTCTCATTTTCGGGGAAGTGCTGTAATAATGGCGTCTCTTGTATTGCAGCTACTACAACGACATGCCTCCGGCCAGACGATCCACCAATTACTTCAGTGAAAGGGAGCAACCTCAGAATTTTGGCTTCAAGCTACCTGAGCAGGACTATGACGGCTACGACCTGCGGGGACAGAAGCAGAATCAGCCACAGAACTCTGTAAGTAGGAGCATCAGGCAGGGTCCGCAGCAGTGCTGCCCTCTATGGGTAACACAACAATAAACAGCTTATGTTGTAGCCAGGGTAGGAGTCTCAGCCATACAATCCGAAAGAACCATCTTAGGTTGACCCTACTCATTATATCTGTGTCTCTCAGTCCCTGCATACAACATGCATACCTGGCTGAGTGTGCATGTATTATAAATTTGGATAGAAGTTTAATCCAATGCCAGATAGCTCTGTGACCTCCAGACTCCTTTGTCCCCCCAAATCCTTTTATCCATTCCAGACCCATTTGACCCCCTTATTCCCTCCAGACTACTTCTTCCTCCCAGATCCTTTTGTTCCTCCTCTCTCCTTCAGGCTTCTCTGTCGAGAGGACGCCATACACATGAGGTGTTTGGTTGGCTGGTTGAGATGATAGTGATCTCAAGTATATTTACAGTTTCATGCTGTGATTTGTTGCTGTGGGATTTGATTGGTTACTATGAGTAACTTAGACAGTTTTGCTTTCAGGCCAATGTAGTACATTTGCCCCATTAATCACATGTCCTATTTCTGCCCCTTTTACTGAGCCGTCAATGAACACAATTTTTTGAGGGATTCATGAAAATGTGTTCCAGATTGATCCAAAGCTGTCGTTTTTTACCTTCACACCTGCGTTCGAGATTCGCCGCTTGGGGACCGGAAAAAGGAAACGCAATCCTTTTAAAAACGGTTACCTGCAGACCCCATAGATTATAATGGGGTTCACTGGGTTTCCACCCGAAAAATGCGCAAGACTTGCTTACAGGACTTTTCTTCTGCATTTTTCAAATGGAATGAAGAAGGAATGCCTGAACGAGCAAGGAGCGCAAGTGTGAATCCAGCCTTAGGCCTTGTTCACATCAGCGTTTGGATTCCGTACAGGGGAGTCCGCATGAGGACCCCTCGAACGGAATACTGAACGCAACTGCAAGTGTTGCACACAGTGATAGCACACGGACCCCATAGACTATAATGGGGGTCCGCGTGCTCGCCGCCAAATCTCCGCAGGGATCGTGCGGACAGAAAAGCAGTTCACAATCTACTTTCCAGTCTGCATTATTCGTGTGGGCAGCACGCAGACCCCATTATAGTCTAAGTAGTCTTTCACTGCACACTGCTTGCAGTTGCGTTCGGTATTCCGTTCGGGGGGTCCCCCTGCAGACTTTCCCGGACGGAATACGGAACGCAGATGTGAACCAAGCATCAGAGTAGGTTCACACTTACCCCGAGCTCTCTGTTGTTCAGGGACCCGCGGATCCTGCATGCAGGAGCAGAGTGGGGTCCGTCGGGGTTTCCGCCCGAAAATGCAAAGAGAACCTGGGCTTATCGATTATGTTTACCTCATGTGTCATCTCTGATGTCATTTATTATATCTCATTTATTTTATATTGTTATATTGACCTTAGTGTCTCTTATTTATGACATTTACCTCACGTGTCATCTCTGATGTCATTTTTTAGCGGTTTATGATCCCACCCGCCGATTACCAACAGAGAGGACCAGAACCGAGCACCCACAACGCCGCCTGGACCAACCAATCTTTCAGTTTTGCACGTCCACAAGTTAGAAGTAACTTTGACTATTAGGACCTGTAATATTCTTTCTAACGTGCCGAGTTATGGCCGCCACCTCCTCCATGTTAACATTTTACTGTAAGGTTCAGGATCTGTAATGGCAGAATGAGAATCACCTCAGTTCTTGTCACAATGAATAATCTTTCACGTTTTAATAAAAGATGTCTGTCTGCCGCTTGTGTGGTGTTTTGTGTACACTGTGGTATTAACAAAGCTGCAGAGGTGGCCATAGCAAGGAAGTATGGCTGAATAAGAGTGACCAATCAAATCACTGCTGTTGTTCGTAGTAACCAATCACAACCCTGTATCGTCCTGGACACTACTCTGTAACAACCAATCAGATCATGACTTTCAATCTTTATTAGTTAAACAACCAATCAAATGCCTGCCTTTATTCTCCAAAAGGATGAGTACAGTAACCAATTAAATCAATGCTTTTAGTCCTTAGGGGAGGGGCCAATAACAACCAATCAAATGAAAGCTTTAAAGGTTTTGAGGGTAAGGTAATGACAGCTAATTGGTTGCTATGGGCAACAGCTGGTTCAGTCACGAAGCCTTGTGTATGGAATAAAATGGCGGCTCCTGTCAGCCACAAATAAACCTCTCCGGTGCGGCCTCAGGTTGTGTCACTGACGGCGAATAATGGAGGCCCAGGTTACGATAGTGCGGCTCCGGTCCACGGCCGGGCCCTGACTCTGAGAGTGGCCATGCTGGGAGTTGTAGTACCACACAACCCCGCTCCTGTGACCAGTACCCCGGCCAGGCCCGGCTGTGAAGGGGGATGAGGCGCTGTCATCTCGGGCCCAGCCGTGAGCAGTGAGGGCGGTGCGGCCTGGAGCTGCCGGTTCTCCACTCTCCCTCCCCGCTTCTCCGCCGCCAGTGACGTGAGGTGTGGAGGGGAGGAGGCCGCTCCGGGCCGGGGGGAGGAGGAGGAGGCCGCGCCCGCTCCCCTCGCTCATTGGCCGAGGCCCCCGCAGCCCCCTGATCCGTAGACCCGAGACCCCGGTGGAGAGAGGACGCCCGGAGCCTGACAGGTAACCGGAGGGATCGGGGGGAGCACAGGCCGCGGCCCAGGGACGCCAAATCCTCAATTACAGCCTGGAGGCCCCGACTGAATGACCCCCATCCTCCTGGGGAGACCCCCAATATACAGGCCGCGCATCAGGACAGGACCCCGAACCATGGACACAGGCCCGGACCCCCAAAATCCTGACCATACAGCCTGGGCCTGTCAGATAGGAGAACTCTAGGAGAGCACCCCAGATCCTGACCCCCCCCCCCCCCCCCCCCCCCCCCCCATCATCTCCCAGGGACTACCATCCCCCTCCCAAAGAAAAATCCTTTCCCAGGAACTAAAAAAAAAAAAAAAAAAAAATTGAAAATCCTTTCTCGTTACTGTTCAGCCCCCTCCCCCTCCATCCTTTTCCAGGGACCGATTACCACCCCTCAAATCATAACCCACATCCCTGATCCCTGTGTATACATCTGTATCACTCCTGTATCCACCATACATCATCTGTAATGATGCATCACTTACCAGTGGTACCCCCTCACCTCTGTACTAGGTACCCTCTCATCTCATCTGTGTGCTATGTACCCCTCATCTCTTTACTTAGCATCACCCCTGTACTATATACCAATCCCCTGTACTATATACCCATCCCCTGTACTATATACCCATCACCTCTGTATTTATAATCATCTCTCTATCCTTCACATCTGTTCTTATTATCAGTGTACTCCTCATATCTGTGCTATGTGCTTATCATCACCCATGTACTGTGTACCCCTCTTCTCTGTACTGTGCACTGATCCATCCCAATACAGTGTACCCCTCTCCTCTATATTGTGTTCTTATCATCACCCCCTGTACTGTGTACCTCTCATCTCTGTACTATGTACCTATCATCACCACTGTACAGTGTACCACTCATATTTGTACTACGTACCCCTCATCTTTATACTCGTCACCTCTGTACTGTGTACCCCTCATCTCTGTTCTAGTTCTTAACATCGCCCCAATACAGTGTACCTCTCATCTCTGTATTTCTCATCACCCCAATACTGTGTGCCCCTCTTCTCTATCCTGTGTACATAGCGTCACCGCAGTACAGTTTACTCCTTATGTCTGTACTGTGTACTTATTATCACCTCAGTACTGTGTACCAGTATCCTCTGATCTGTATTGTGTACCCCTCTTCTCACTACTGTGTACTTACAGGGGCACTCATGGGTGATAACACTAAGAACATAGTATACAGATGAGGGGTACAGAGGGGATAAGTACACAGTAATATATACTAGCTATCACCCCTGTGCACCCCTCATCTGAGTACAGAGGTGATAAGTACATAGTACAATGCACCCCTCACCTCTGTGCTGTGTACTCCTCACCCTTCCTTGTACAATAGACCTGAGACTCTGTTTTTTTTTTTTTTCTTTTTTGGGAGGGGGGGGGGGGGTGTTTGGAGCTTTTAGCACCTATTAGTTTAACCCCAGAATACAGAGCTTTGAGGTTCTTTTGTTCTCTGCCCCTCTGGCTCTGTGTCTTGTATTTGAGGGCACGGTACATCAGGTGGATGGGGCAGCTACAAAGACCCTGTACTGTGACTGGGATTCTCCTTTTGCTCACTTTCATCCGTCTGGGATTTCCAGTGACTTGTGGCTTTATTTGTGTACAGGTTTTGTGAATGACTCGGAATAACCATGGATTCGGGAGGTGGAGGGCTGGAACTCCAGATACAAGAGGCCAAGATTCCTCATACAATGATCATGCAGGACTTTGGTATGGGTACTTCCTTTATTTGGTCAGAAAGCCAGAGAGATCGTAGAAAAATCCTCAATAATGATCAATAATATAATGCATGGAAACATTTAGCAGGTATTCTAATGCATTGGTTCAGAGAATTAGCTAATAATGTAATACATAGATGCATAATACGTAGAAAGATCTTCTAGATCATATAATGGATAAATTCAAGGATCTTATAGGTAAAATCAATGGAGGGATCTTATAGTTTAATGGTCAAGTAGAAAGATCTTCTAGGTAATATAATAGAAGAATAAATAGATCTTATAGTTAATATAATAGATTATTCTACCTATCCTTGTATTAGATCTTTCTATTTATCAATCTAACCTGTTATATGTTCCTTGGTTGTCTCCGCAGTGGCTGGGATGGCCGGCACAGCCCATGTCGATGGCGACCACATTGTCGTTTCTGTTCCAGAGGCCGTGTTAGTTTCCGATGTCATCACAGATGATGATATCACATTGACGCAGGAGGAGCTGTCTGATGAAGTTGTGCAAGGTCCTGACATCATAAGTGAGGATGACGCTGGTACAGAGAACATTATTGTACCGGAGGCCGTCCTAGAAACCGCAATTGAGGAGGAGCTGGAGAGCAGCCATCACGTCTTGGAATCTGACATCATCACTGAAACTGTTACTGACCAAGTGTTTGTGACCGATCTTGTCGCTGGAGCTGAAAGTCATTTGGCCCAAGTGGTACAGGACGCAATGTCAGGATCTCACTCTCCCACCATGGTCTCTCAGGAGGTTCTGGTTGCCAGCTGTGACTCTGATGCCATTATCCATTCCCCTGACATCCAGGCTGCCGGCTCCTCAGTAACCATTAAAACCGAGGATGATGATGATATGAAAGGTCCTGGTGAGGATTACCTGATGATATCATGTAAGTAAACTCCGCTTGTAGGCATAGTCTCAGTGTAATCACCATTTGGAGTAGCTGGTCAGTGGGGCCTCATGGTCAGAGGCCTAGGGACTGTTGACATCACATTTTTTTTTGGACACTTGTGTTTATCCCAAAAGAAAACACACAGCCACGAATCCGTTACTTTTTCCATTGCTGACTATATAATCGGATGGCCACCAACCCATCTGTTTTTTTGCATCCGTTCATGTCCTCAGGCACATGCAGATTTATATACAGGACTGGAGAACGTCCCCTAGTACTAGTCTATGAATGAGTACAGTCAGGGGGACGCTCATCACAGCTTAGTGTCATCGTTGGGTGGTAAGGAACACCCCCTCTGACAGTACAACCTTATGGATGAGTACTGTCAGGGGAGGCGTTCCTCATAGCCCAGTTAGACTATCACGAACGCTCTTCTGATGGCACAGATATCTCCACCCCGGGGACAGATAGCGGGAAAGCGCACTGTCTGCTTTCTAGCGGTATATAAAAGCGCATGTGCCTGAGGACATGAAAAGTCCTCTGTAAATAAAAACGGATCAGTTTCTGTTTGTTCTTCAGTGCGACATAAAAAGTGTTTTGTCCTACAGTAACTGATCAGTTTTTATTGAACCTTGACTCCATCTTCAGTTTCTATCCGCTTTCATCCGTTTCTTTGCACCAGTTTTTTGAATTCGCAAAACTGATAAGTTACACTGATGATCAAAATGTAATGTGAACGGCCGCTTAAATTGGAAGTTGTAGACCCCAGTGTAAAATTTGCAATGGGGCCCTCGCTTACTATTGGCTTTCTAG